>NW_020172633.1:1936633-2001167 GCF_003031525.2 Neophocaena asiaeorientalis asiaeorientalis | reverse complement strand
CCCCAAAAAAAAAAAAAAAAAAAAAAATTCTCTGTACTTTATTCTAATTCCACCTAGAGCTGAAAGATGCATAAACACGCTAAGAAATATGCACACGAGACAGAGGTGACATATGGCCAGAAATTTTGGCTGGTCATGACCTCTGGACTTCAGAAATCCAGTTCAATTCTCATAGTTGAAACTAAGTCATATATCATCCCAAATATTTTTGAATTTTGTCTATTATTATTTTACTGAGTGAATTCTTGTTAGCAACCCTGATCAGACAGACTAGACTCTATTTGGAGTTGTTATATGAATAATTACATAATACCGTGAGGGATATGATCCTATATCATACAGCTCTGACTCCTTGTTACACATATATAATCACCTGACCCTTCCCTCATGGAAGTCAGTCTGTAGCTTCCACCATGGGTGATAACTAAGATTGGATTTTGCACTTATTTGTCTTTTGACAAATATACTCCAGTCTTTTAAACAAATACTAAAGATATGTGTGCTTAATAAAAGAGTAAAATAAAATATCCTTCTGACTACTGCTAAAGACTGTTGAACTCAATAGTATCCTGCACTTGTTCCATTTTTATTTTCAGAACCATAGAACTCTTATGAATATTAACATTTAACTCACCCACTTCTATGACCAAAGCCATGTATGGTCAATAAGTTGATACCCTACAGATCGTTTTCTTTCCATCCAGACCTCTCTTCTTAAATCCTGGCCCTCTGCTGAAAAATGTAGTCAGTATTTCCACTTGGATGCCTTTCTGTACCTCAGATAAAATTTACCCCAAACTGAACTCATTACCCTTGTCTCTATCTTGCCACTTCTAGGGTTCCCAATTCAATAAATGTCACTACTATTCCTCAAATTGCTCAAGACAGGAACCTAATAGCGATGCATGACACATCGTTTCTGCTCTACTCACGCATAATGAATCACTTGTCAATGCTACCCCTTAAGCATATTTTAAATCTCCAGTTTTCTCTCTCTTCCTATTTAAAATGATCTCTCTGCCTTAACTTTTGCTTCTTGCAAATCATACCTCTCAAAGTATCAAATACTCTTTTAAAAAGATTATAATAGGCCTTCCCTGGTGGCGCAGTAGTTGAAAGTCTGCCTGCCGATGCAGGGCACACGGGTTTGTGCCCCGGTCCGGGAAGATCCCTCATGCCGCGGAGCGGCTGGGCCCATGAGCCATGGCCGCTGAGCCTGCGCGTCCAGAGCCTGTGCTCTGCAACGGGAGAGGCCACAACAGTGAGAGGACCACGTACCGCAATAAATAAATAAATAAAACGATTATAATAACCCTGCACTGGATTGCAAAAATTTTCCCCTGCCATTTAAAGTTGGAATCTATTTTTCCATCCCTTGAATTTGGGATGGTTATGTGACTTACTCTGGCCAATGGGACATTAGCAAGCATACCAATAGCAGAGTCTTGCAAAGCTGTTACACATTGGAGCTTGCTTCTCATAGGTCATTCAGGACTTCCACCACCAGGTGAGAAAGCTCAGTTTAGTCTGCTGGAAGGTCAAGGGACATTTGAGACAAGCCATCCCAGTGCAGACTTTCCACAGTCACCTGCCTCTAGCCAACACAGCAGCTAACCGAAGATGCATGGTTAACACCAGCTGAGACCTGGAAAAAAAGCTACCCTGCTGAGACCAACCCAAACTGCCAACTCACGGAGTTGTGAGCTAATTAAATACCTGTTTGAACCCACTAAGTTGTGGGATGGCTTATTTCTCATTAAAAGCTTAATGATATAAGTCCCTTGATTAAAACTTATCAGTCGCTTCCCATTTACCCTTTAAAATACATTGCAGACTTTTGGAAGAAGAGGAGATAGAGCACAGAGATGAAAAAGTACTTAAAAATAAAGGCTGAAAAATTCTCAAATTTGGTAACAGACATAAACCTAAAGATTCAAGGTGAGCAAACTCCAAATGGCATAAAACCCAAGGAATTCTATACTTTTATAAAACATCATAGTCAAACTTCTGAAAACTTAAGACAAAGAAAAAGTCTTGAAAGCAGTGAAAAAGAAATGACATGTTACCTATAGAGGGAACATAATTGAATGACAGAGGACTTTTTATTAGGAAACATATAAGTCAGAAGGAAGTGATCTAACATTTTTCAAGTCTGAAAGAGAACTGGCAGCCCAGTGTCCAGTGTCCAGTTAGCATATCCTCCAGAAGTGAGGGGAAAAATCAAAACATTCTTAGATGTAGGTAGATTAAAAGAATCTTTCACCAGCAGAATTTTATCCTATAAGAATGGATAAAGAAAGCTCTCTAAACAGAAAAGAAACAAGAGAAGGAGTTTGGGAACATCAAAGGAAAAAAAACAACATAGTAAGGAAAAATATGGCTAAATACAAAATATTATTCTTATCGTGAGTCTTCGAAATTGTTTTAAGGGTGACCCCACTATTAAAATGCTTTTAGATATGGTTCTAAAAGTCTATAGAGAAACTGTTTATATTTAATCAATATTATTTGATAAATGACATTGATTAAATATAAACATATAAATGAATATAAATATACAAGTACAATATACAAAATATATACATTTATTATTATGAATATAATTATAAATATTATAAATGGAGGAAGGTAAGGAGATGCAGAGGGAGATGAGGTTTGTATACTTTTTGTTGTTGTTGCTTTGGGTTTTTTTTGAAGCTTATTTAATTAAATAAGAAAAGACATAAAATATAATATTAATGAAAAAGGACAATTCTCTAAATCAGTATAATTCCAAATTCACATAAATGTAAGACTATTTAATATACTAAAATATTTGAACTGGTTAAATCACAACACTATAAGTTATGTACATAAAATGTAATGCCTAGAGCAAGCACTAAGAAAGCTATGAAAAGAGATACACTCAAAAACACTTTAGATAAATCAAAATGGTATTCTAAAATATGTTCATGAAAACCACGGGAGGCAGGAAAATTAAAACAGAGAAACAAAAAGAGAGCCTTTTCAACAAAGGGTGTTGGAGTAATTAGACATCTACAGGCAGGAAGAATAAACCTTGACTTAAGTCTCTCACATGATACAAAAATCAACTCAATATGGATCATGGACTTAAATGGAAAATGTAAAACTACTAAACTTTAAAAAAAAAGGGAAAAAATTCAGTATCTATGGCTAGGCAAAGTGTTCTTAGACTTGACACTAAAAGCATGATCCATAAAAGGAAGAATTAACATTAGACTTTATCAAAATTTTAAATATTTTGCTCTGTGAAAGACCCTTTTAAGAGATTGAAAAGCCAAGATACGGACTGGGAGAAAAAAAAATTGCAAACCACATGTATCTGGAACATAAGAAAACTCTCAAGACACACATTAAAGTAAATAAACTGGGCTTCCCTGGTGGCACAATGGTTAAGAATCCACCTGCCAATGAAGGGGACAGGGGTTCGATCCCTGGTCCGGGAAGATCCCACATGCCGTGGAGCAACAAAGACCATGCACCACACTGCTGAGCCTGCGCTCTAGAGCCTGTGAGCCACAACTACTGAGCCTGTGAGCCACAACTGATGAAGCCCGTGTGCCTAGAGCCCGTGCTCTGCAATGAGAGAAGCCACCTCAAAGAGAAGCCTTCACACAACAGCGAAGAGTAATCCCCGCTCGCCACAACTAGAGAAACCCCGCGCACAGCAACGAAGACCCAACGCAGCCAAAAATATAAATAACTTTATAAAATAAAATAAAGTAAATAAACCTAATTTAAAATGGACAAAAGACACAAACATATATTTCATATACAGATCACAAATAAGCACGTGAACAGATGTTCAACATCATCAGCTCCTTGGAAGATGCAAATTATAACCACAATGAATTATTTCTACATACCTAAAAAATGACAATGCCAAATGTTGCAGAAGATGTGGAGAAACTGGATCACTCATATATTATTGAAGGGAATGTAAAATAATACAACCCCTCTAGAAAGTGATTTGGCAGTCTTAAAAATAATACACTGTAGGAACTTCCTGGTGGCGCAGTGGATAAGACTCCGTGCTCCCAACGCAGAGAGCCTGGGTTCGATCCCTGGTCAGGGAACTAGATCCCACATGTATGCTGCAACTAAGAGTTTGCATGCCACAACTAAGGAGCTGGTGAGCCGCAGCTGAGGAGCCCGCCTGCCACAACTAAGACCTGGTGCAACCAAATAAATAAATATTTTTTTTAAAAAGATACATTATTGGGCTTCCCTGGTGGCACAGTGGTTGAGAGTCCGCCTGCCGATGCAGGGGACACGGGTTCGTACCCTGGTCTGGGAAGATCCCACATGCCACGGAGCGGCTGGGCCCGTGAGCCATGGCCGCTGAGCTTGCACGTCCGGAGCCTGTGCTCCACAATGGGAGAGGCCACAACAGTGAGAGGCCCGCGTACCCCAAAAAAAAAAAAAAAAAAAAAAAAAAAAAAAAAGATACATTATTACAAAAAAATACACTGTAATACTTCCATACCAAGAAAAATTATTTGGCCATAAGAAAGGAATAAGCTATTGATACATGCACAAAATTATGCAGAATATGAAAGGCCAATCACCAGTTATACACTGCATGATTCCATTTATGTAGCATTTTTGAAACGCCAACATTTTAGAAGTGGAGACCACATTAGCAGTTCAGAGATGAGTATGGGGGTGGAGCAAGAAGGAAGTAGGTGTGGCTAAAGGAGGCAACATGAGAAATCCTTATGATGGAAATGCTCTGCATCTTCACCATATCAATGTCCATACCCTGGTCGTGATACTGTTCTATGGTTACTCAATGTGTTACCGTTGAAGAAACCTGGGCAACAGATATGTGGAATCTGTATTATTTCTTACAACTGCATGTGAATCTGTAATTACCTCAAAACAAAAAGTTTCCTTTGAAAAAATCTTTAGGAAAGCCTGACTCCATGAAGTTCTCTCCTTATAGCCTCTCGTGTCACTGAATTTCAACTTCCAAGCACTTTGAGCACAAACTGTATGATTTACCTTTAAAATTATGGTTTTCCTCCCTGGATAGTAAACTCTATGAGGGAAGCAGCTATATCTCTCTGCTTACCATTGCACTTTCGGTGTTATGCCTGATGCATAGAAGACCCTCAATAAATATTTATTCTTAGGTTATCAATTGCCATTTCATCAATTTATTATGTCATTAATTTCATTGTCTTATTCCTCTACTCAAAAACATCTCTTTGTCTCCGGATAATGGTCAGACTCTGAGTAATCCAGTGTGATAGAAATCTTTCTCTTTCGGCTGCCTAACAGACAACCCTGTTCCTACAAATTCCCTTTTCCCACTATCCCTTCAAATGCAATTTTGATCTTAGTGCCTTTTGTGCGGTTTTGTGGGGTTTTTTTGCACTTTCTGAAATGATTTTAAACCTCCAATCTATTTATGCAAATCCTCCAATCCTTTAAGGCTCAGAACAAATCCCACCTCATCCACAGGACCAGCTTCCACTGATCTCTTCCTCAGAGAATTCTGCTACATTATACCGTGAGTTAACGTTAGGTGGTTTCTTCTCCTGCTCTCCTGGCTTACTACTGTCTGTCTCTTCACGGTGACTATGTGCAGAGTATATGAATGACTAGGGAGAGTGTTCATGTCTGAGGATAATGACACATTTATTCAAACTGCTAAACATTAAGAAAGTTTTATTCCTACTTCAGGGATTTCCCAATCTGCAACAAGTTTCAAGTAAAAAAAGAGCTGTTTTTTTTAAAGATAATTTTCTTTATTAAATACACATTATACTTAAAAGAGCTGGGATTTTTAAGTTTAATTTTTCATCGAAGTAGATGATTTACAATGTTTTAGGCCTACAGCAAATTGATTCAGCTATATATTATTCTTTCTCACATTCTTTTCCATTATATGTTATTACAAGATATTGAATATGGTTCCCTCCGCTATATAGTAGATCCTTGTTTTTTTTATCTATTTTATACATAGTAGTGTGTATCTGTTAATTCCATACTCCTAATTTATCCCTCCCTTCCCTCTTTCCCCTTTGGTAGCCATAAGTTTGTTTTCTGTGTCTGTTGTATGTATATATATATTTTTTAAATTTTATTTTATTGAAGTATAGCTGTTTTTGCAGCATTTACCACTAGAAGATATGAGGAGGCAATATGGATATTAGCAGGGTAGGGATGTCAGATGTTTGTGGAACAGCCTCTGGAGAGCCTTAAACTCTGGTAATTT
The DNA here is from genome assembly GCF_003031525.2 of Neophocaena asiaeorientalis asiaeorientalis. Lineage (NCBI taxonomy): Eukaryota > Metazoa > Chordata > Mammalia > Artiodactyla > Phocoenidae > Neophocaena > Neophocaena asiaeorientalis. The sequence goes on along the minus strand of NW_020172633.1, from coordinate 1,994,923 downwards.
ACCTTTTCTTCCTCTTTTGTGCAGGGGTATGGGTAGAAGAACGTTTAATTATGTTACCCTGTAAAAACTTTCACCACAAAAAATCCCCCTTGTAGTTTGGGGGTGGTTTCTGAGAAAAGGGCATGGTCGCAATTTATAATCTGTATCTTGATATACACATGACCTGCAGTGATGCCAGGGCTTGGGAGAAGTAATATACAATACTCACCAGGTGACGTGATGTATTAGTTATCTATGCAGTTTAAGAAACTACTCCAATACCTGGCACTTATAAAACACACATTTATTATCATAGTTTCTATAGTTCAAAAAGCCAAGCATGGCCTAGCTAGGTATATCTCTGGGTCAAAGTGTCTCATGAGGTGGCAGTTGAGCTGTCAGCTTGGGCTGTAGTCTCTACTAAAGATTTGTCGTCTCTTCTGGGGTTTGGTCCATTTCCAAGCTTGTTCAGGTGGGCTCTGTTCATTGTGCACTCTTGAATTGAAGGAGATCCCTGCAGGTCCTACACCCTTCACTGACTGTAGACTTGAGTCTTCCCTCAGTCCCTGGACACATGGACATTTCCGCAGGACTACCACAGGACCTAGAATTGCACCTGACTTCCCCTAGCGTAAGCAGTCCAAAAAAGAGAGAAATGGAGGCATAGCACGAGAGAGAGAATAGCCCACCCCCTACCATTCTCAGAAACTGCCCATCACATGGGAATCCTAGTTGGGATGGCATTGACTCCAAGATTTCTAATAAGCTCACAGAAGGCAATGGACAGTAGCTGGCCCTTGAACCAGTTTGCTGCTCACACAAACGAGTTCAGGAAAGCAGAGAGAATCTGTGGCATTTCATAGAGACTTCGCTGCACTGGAGGGCTACAGCAGCTGCCCAGCTGAGGACTTAGGAGTTCTGAAATGTTCTACAAGGTAGCCTGCATCATTTGCCTTCAGCACCAGAGGCAATACAGGGCAACATGAAGACACCAGATGCCAGAAGCCATAGAGAAATGGCATCGAATAAAACATACAGCTTCACGGTCCCTCGACCACAGCAGCAGATGACCTTCCTCCCTGTTTTCCTTGTTTCAGACAAAAAAAAAAAGTGTAGAGAATTGGGGAGGAAGCTCAGAAAGAAAACTTGGAATTGTGAACAATGACTGAGGGAATGAGACTACTTGGATTTGATTATTTCCTGGGAGAATCTGCTGTTTTATTACCCAGAGTAGAATAAAAGTTATTGGTTTGGATTGAATTTGCCAGGTTGGTCTAAAAATAATTTCCCTTCTGCTGAGCAGGAAGGAGACATGAAAAAGTTGAGTTTATCAAAATAAAGTACATTTTTGATCTTTCAAATTAAGTGGAATAACTACTCTGTCATAGTACACCATTCTGACAATTTATTGTACTATGGTTTAACTTAATGAATTACCTGTATATATCTTATCCCCAGGTTGAACTTATGGAGATTGGGGCCCCAAAATAATTTTATGTGCTTTCTCTCTCCTCTCTATGGCATGATATATACCTACATATTATGGTCTAGTAAAGGTTATGATCAGGAGTGCGTAAAAGTGTGTTTGTTTAAATACTAACATAAATTAGTTGACAGCTTCCTCCATTCTCTCTACTTGGGGTGGTTCAGCTCTCTTTGATGGCAGTAAGGGCCATGGGGATCCTTTCAGGCAAAAAGTTGCCACATTTACTAGTAAATCATACCAAGTCATGAAAGCTATTGGATGATTATGTCCTACAGTTTTTAGTCTAGAAATTATTTATTAGTTATCTATCATCGTATAACAAATTACTCCCAAACTTAGAAGCTTAAAGCAGTATTTTTTGTTTTAAGTATTGTTTTAAGTAAATAAATGTTTATTATTGTACAGTGTCTGTGGGTCAGGGCTCAGGGTGTGGCTTTAGCTGAGTGCCTCTGGCTCAAGGTTTCTCATGAGGTTACAGCTGAGCTGTCAGCCAGAGCTGTGGACTCATACAAAGGCTCATTTAGAGATGGAGGGACTTGCTTCCAATTCAACTCAGGTGGTTATTGGTGGGAGTCAGCCCCTCACCACAGGGCTGCCTCACATCAGGGCAGCTAGATACCCCCAGGTAAAGTGACCTGAAAGAGAGATTTAGACAGCATGCCCAGACAGTAGCCATAGCTTTTTTATAACCAAATCTCAGAAGTGGCATCCATCACCCCAATTCTGCCATATTCTAGTCATCAGAAGCAAGTGAATAAGTCCATCCTACAACCAAGGGGTGGAAATTACACAAGGCCACGCATATCAGGAGGTAGGAAGGATTGGGAACCATCTTAAAGGCCGCCTATTACAAATTTCTTCCAGGAAGTGATGCTCACAGAGCAACAAGTTAGAAAAATTTAATCGACGCTAATTTGGTTTGAGTCTGATCACAAACATACAACAGGGAGAAAAAACCAGCGAATTCTATAGCCAGGTAACTCTTAGTGATTTTCTATGTGATCTCACACTTTGTATTCATCTAGAATCCCTTCTGTCATCCCCTCTGAGGATGAACTTCTAATATCATATGTTGTGTCACCCATACATATGTTCACATTTGCCTGTGGCTTTTCTTATTATAATTACGTTAATAAAAACAAGAATGACTAATACTGATATAAGTCTCCTATGGACCACATGCCCTTCTAAATACTGTATATTTTCAACTGCTCTTCACCACAGTCCCACGAGAGAGGTACGCACATTTTCCAGAGGAGGAAAGTGAGGCACAGAGATGTTAAGGATCTTGTTCAAAATCATAGAATCAGTAAGTTTTGGAGCTTGTTTAGGGACCCAGGAAGATGCCTCTAAACCAGGGGTCCCCAACCCCTGGGCTGTGGACTGGTTCAGGTCCACAGCCTGTTAGGAACCAGGCCGCACAGCAGGAGGTGAGTGGTGGGTGAGCGAGTGAAGCTTCACCTGCCGCTCCCCATCACTCCCCACAGCTCCCCATTGCTCCCCATCGCTCCCCATCGCTCCCCACTGCTCCCCATCGCTCCCCACCACTCTCCATTGCTCCCCATTGCTCCCCACCACTCCCCATCACTCGCATTACCGCCTGAACCATCCCCCCCAACCAAGTCCATGGAAAAATTGTCTTCCATGAAACCGGTCCCTGGTGCCAAAAATGTTGGGGACTGCTGCTCTAAACCACTTTACTCTTTTGCTACGACAGAAGGGAACTCCCCATCTGAGGCAACTGGGACAGGAAACTGTAGGTTGATCTCAGCCAGGCTCTCTGTTCTGGTTGGTTAAATTTAAACAGTGTTCTTTCCTTACCTCTATTCTTTGACCACAAGAACAAAATTATTCAACAACTTTCCCATCGTTTCTCCTATATCTTAAACCTTCTTTCCAGGTTGAAAAACCTGATTTTCTGTTGTTTCATTTGTCTCGCTTCACCTTCCTTTCTTCCACTATCATACCCCAATTTTCCTTCTTTCGTTCCATGTGGTTTGGTGAAATTGATTGCTTTCCACTTTCAAGGACAAGGGTGTCTCCATCATCCTGGAGAGCCAGTCTTAGAGTCCACACTCCTTGACACAGTGAATTATTCAAGCTTGGAGATGTGACACAGGCCACCTGACATCATTTCAGGAATTTGTGGCAATTATCGAGGAAGACACACTTTTTCCACCTGGAGAATAGGTGTAAAAGTAAACCTGGAGCTGTCCCTCTCCGAGTATAGGGAGGCTGCCTGAGGATGAAGCCAGAAAAAGGGAGGAAGGCATAACTGAGAGGTAAACAGTGAAATTCATCGCCCTATGGTATTTGAACACCAGATCAGGGCTTGATGGGAAACCTGACCCCTAGAGTCAATACATTCTCTTTTATGTTTAAGCTCTTTTGGATTAATTTCTATACCTGGCTATCATAAAGCCATCGCTAATAAATTTATTGAAAAATATGTTTTCCCAAATCCAAGAATTCATTAGATTCCATTTTTATTAACATAGACATAATAGTCCCAAGCATTCAGAACAAATAATTATAACCTATGACCTCTCTAACTAAATATGTACTAGCTATTTAATCTGACAGACCTTCCTCCAAACAATAGTATTTTTCTTTCTTTCCAGTACCCCCACTGGTCTCCCATCTGTTACGTGTGCTTTTCTAATGTCTTCTATCCCTTTACAAAGTCCATCTCTGCATTTTCCCAAATCTTCTCTTTTGATCACTACCCTCACCAAATAATTACATGAATAAAGTAACAAAATCAATCCAGGCTGATTTCTTTGTTCTTATGCCAAAGCATGAACTCCATGCAGAGTGACAGTCACTTCAAGCAAGTTTTTGAAGAAATATATTAATTCCACTTACTGGAATGGATTATTTCTATGTCTGAGATAGTATGGAAGCAATTGGAGAAAATATTCTTGCACAGAGGACATCCCCAAGCTGAAAATCCAGGCTCAGGGAATGAGTGCTCTGAGATCTTGATTCAATTGCTCCTGTTACCATGCCTGACGATGAAAGTCCCTCTGAGCCTGTTATGTTCCTACTTCAACCAGCAAAGTTCTTGCCTGTGGGCGAGAATTAATTTCCAGGAGAATCATGTTTCTGGGTGTCTAGTGAGCCATGTAGAAGTCATGGGGCTTTAAGCTGAGCACAGGAAAGAAACAAGGAGTCAGTGTCCAGAATTCATTATCCTGTTTCATGTTTATGGCTGCAAAGGATCCTGCCTGCCTTGTGTGTTACCACAGGCTCTAATCCCAGCCACGTGCTCACAGCAACTGAATACTTCCCTTTCTAATTTCATTGTCAATGCTTTGTGTATTCATATTTTACGATCTGAAACATTTCTTGCATTGTTTGCACACATCTCCAAACTACACTTTAGAGTAGAAGGTACTTTGTTTTCATTCGTCTTTAACTAAGTAAATATTTTTAGCTCAATTTATGTTCAGTCGATTTTTTTTTTTTTCCCAAATAAACTGAAAGAGCATTTCTAGTGGTGGAATTATCATGGCTGAAGATGTATTCTTACACTATACAAGTAGCAATAGTCCTTATATTGCATAAGCTCATAAGAAAATATAATTTATATGTTCCATGCTCCCATCAGACATACTGAGACAGACTGGCAAAGAAAAGGAAACCCGTATGAACACTGGTGCCTTGCTATCACCCCTCAGCACGTGAGCTAGTTCTCTTGAATTCACACTCTAATGTCTGTTTATGCTTGGAATCCTTTTTTAACAAAGATATGCTAAAACCCACAGACTGCTGCTTAAAAGGATAGACAAAAGGTAGCTGATGAATATTGGAAAATATTTTTAGGGAATTCAAAATCACTGCTAGGGATGATAAGAAGTGTTTCATAGTTCTCAAATTGTATTCAGTGATTAAAGGTATTATTTTCCTTTTATTTTTAAATGAGTTTTTTTCTGTTTTTGTCCTTCTGAAAATGTATTGATACTTCAGTATAATCTACATAGTTTGAATTTTTGGACAAAAGGATCCCAGATCCAGATTTGAGTCTAGCTTACCACAAATTAGCTGTATGACCTTGTGTCAAGTTTCTGAAAACTGTTTGAGCCTCAGTTCACTCAACTGTAAATGATTATAATAATATTTACAGCTTTTAAAACATGAGAAATAAATACAGTGAGTAGCAGATGTCCAAAATATGGTAGTTATTATGGTTCTTTATCTTTTAAAATAAATAGATCAATTTGGTTACCAAATAAAAATATCCACTACTTTAGTAATTTTTCCACAATTTAAGAATTGTATGTATGTAGTAGGATTTCAAAATTTATCCATGCTTCTGCTCTGGTATGCAGAGAACATGTAACTATTTATTTTGATTATAACTATGTGATCCTGCTAAACTGTTTCATGACCTGTCTTCATCCATCCAGACACAAGGCAAATTATTCTTGGGTGGGCTTCACTCTGAAACATTTGCTCTTTTGTGAAACTCATGTCCTTTCATCTGTAATTTCCGAACCTTCTAAAATTTTCTTCCTCCATTTGCCTTACTTTTATCAGCCTTCTTTGCAGATTTCTCTTCGTCCACTCAACAGTTAAAGGCTCACTCTTCAAGACTTGGTTCTCAGCTTATTTCCTCCTCACACTATAATTTCTTTTAATTTCATGTACTCACATAGCTTTGATTATCACCTGTTCACTGACCACTACCAATCCAATCCATTCATCTTTTCTTGACCCCAGACCCTTTTGTCTCTACTCAAGACTTAACCTGGATATTCCCTAGACAACTCAGATATGGGATGGCCAGTCACCTAACACACGATCCTTCCCCCAAGCCTCCTCCTCCTCTTCCAGCTTTCCCAATTCTGTAAATTGTTCCACAATGCACTCAAGAGCTCTTTCGAAAACTAGGATTCATTCTTGACCTGTCCCTCTCTTGCAACACCTCCATCCAATCAAGTGCCAAGTTGATTTCTCTCTAATTCCACTGCTGTTCTTACTGTCAAGTCGGCCATACTCGCAGGCAGATTATTGTAAAGGCTTACCATTCTCCCCAGTTATTTTAGAGAAATTTTTGTGGCTGAGTATTGGAAAATGAAAGGTGTGTGTGTGTGTGTGTGTGTGTGTGTGTGTGTGTCAGAGAGTAGGAAAACAATAAACAATAATTCTCCTTTTATCAAAATAAATGTGGGTACAATGGAGAAATGACTCCTCAATTTTCTGTCGCGTACAGAGCCAAGGTTTGTGCATCAGATTGCAACCTGTGGAGAAAGGAATCAAGCGCCTCCCACCATCCTTCTGGCCAGTGGGCTGATTCTCCCTAACGTAGCAGAGCATGTGTCATTATAAATCATGATTGTGATTCATCTTTCAGCTCCATTGGTTTTATAATGTGGAAAATTCTTGGCCAGTTTTGGCAATAGGGTGTCTATGAAAGTTAATTTTCATGGCACGAGGGTTTTTTGTTTGTTATGAGTATCAGGAGAGGATTGGGAGAAGATGAATCATGAGCTGCTGGCCAGCTCAATCCTAATCCAGATATGTCTCCTGTTTTACCAACGCATTATTTTCACAGTCCTTATCAACATTGAAAGGAAAGGAGAAAAAAATCAGTCCATAACAGCAAACGATTCTTTGACTAAATTGTTCTCTGACTAAATTGTTCTTTGTGTAGCCTGGCTCTTAAATTGAAATGACTAAGTGTGTTTATTTAAAAATAGTAGCTAATACTTACTAGCATTTCCTGTGTACCAGTCATTCTTCTAAGCGGTATGCCCACCAACTTATCCAATCCTCACACAGACCCTTTGAGGTAAGCACCCTTATTATGCTCACTTTACAGAATAGAAAACTGAGGCAGCAAACAGTTTAGTGATTTTACCAAGGACAAACAATTATTATGTGGCAGAACCAGCATTCAGAACCAGGCTATCTGGCTGAAGAGCCCAAGCTCTTACACATAATACTGCAATGTGTATACTACTCAGTTTTATAGCTCTTTCGCAGACACTTGTATATCGCTTTTGCTAACATGTAGGCTTAAATACACACTTTCTCAGACATGACTCTTCCTAGTAAAAAATAGACTTCATTTATAGCTTTTATGGTATGGAGTTTATGCCTTCATAAATGTCCTGCAATTATTTCTTTGCAGAGCTATCACAGTTCTTCAGAGCTATTTTCTGACATGACTTAAAGATAGTCAGAAAGCAAACTATATATATATATATATCTGTATATATTATTTTTTCCTTTAAGGCAGATAAATATTAAATCTATAGACTTTCTTTCAAATTACTGTATTTAAAGAATTGTAATCTTTCCCAGTCTTGAATCAATGACCAGGGTCTATTGATGAATAGAAGAGGTATCTTCTTATCAAACTGAGGGTAGATAACTGAGTCAGAAATATTAGAAAGATCATGTGTCCTTTTCAAAATATAAGTAAATCACTCATAGTCATCTCCAGTGTTCTGAAAGCTGGTGATTTTTAAAGACGTAAATGAAAAATTGATTGAAATTAGCAAATAGGATCTACAGTTTTTTCCAACATTATCTATGAAATCAAATACTATGGACTAAACATCATTGTTTATACGGGAAATTAAAATTGAGTAATGTAATAGATTTCTCATCTGCTTCCTGGCTTAAATTGATAATTATGTGAGTAATATAGCCATAGTTTACTCATCTGTGGGCAAGTTTTCGTGAGCACTCTCATTCAGTCTAAGGGGAAAGAATAGATATTTGGCTTGGCCAGTCTTTTTCTCCTGCAATAAATGCAGATAGACTAGTTTAATAGAATATAAAAAGTGATGTTTCAGTGACTTGCCTATAAGACTGGGAGTGAGAATGCTGCAAAGTTGTTTATTTGCAGAGTGATCCAAAAGCTTTCCTCATATAAAGCTTGAAATGATAGCAAAAAGGAGAGCATCTACCTATTTCAAATATTATTATAGAGACGTTGGGGATCAGATAAATAATAGATGAAACCCACTGAATTAACTGTCTTAACTCACTGAATTAACTGTCTTAATTCAGTGGGTTGTGTAAAGCTAAATAATGTTCAATAAATGCTATAGTAAAGCAACTGTATTTGAAATCATTTTATAAAGATTAATATATTATCCTAGGACACCTGATAGGTATTAAATGATTTCCAGTCCCTGACCTCAATATACATGAGGACAACCTGTGACCTCATGTAAGTGGCTATTTAATTTATGGCATTCATAAAAGGTTTGGGGATTTGGGGGTAGTGTGAAATATAGGAAAAACAAACAAGCTTCCAAGAGCATAAAAATCAGACACCCAGAAGCTTGACTATATAAGAATTCAAAAAGTCAAAACAGCACTTAGAGACTATGATGTCCTCTCTACATTTTACATTAATAATTGTGTGTTTACCAGTATTAAGAAATTGAGAAAAAGAAAATACCTGGGTCACATTTACAACATTGCATTATAATATATGTATAATGTACATTGCAATATACGTATAGTAGCCTTTTTACAGCAATTGTTTCCCAACGACTTTCTTATGGAATAGTCACAAATTTCCTAAAAATGGGTAAGTAACAGGTTCTTTAAACTTTATTCTAGGGCACCTATAGGAGGTCACTAGCATTGGACATCTTTCAGAGAACTAACCTTAGAAGCTTGGAGGGTGAGAGGTGAGAGGTATTGGATCATGGAGTATGATGGATGCACTTCTATAAGAAAAAAGAAATAGCCCATAATTTAGAAGTCTCAGTTCGGTTCTTTTACCAACCATCTGACTTGAGCAACTTAAAAAACTTAACTTAAAAAAAACTTTTAAAAGATCTGTCATCATAAATGTAAATGACAAATTGAAAATGATTTTTAGTTATTAATAGTAAATAAAGCTATAAAATATGTATTATATCCATTTAGGTGTATTAAGGCATCACTGTAGGATAGTCATCAATTAGTTTATGTATTATTCTTTAATAAAGTTCTAGAAAATCAGAAAAAGAGTCAAACAATCAAAGTTATAATTAGGGATTACCTGGAATCCTTTTCAAGATTGAAGTTGTAAGTGATACATGATAATAATTCAGAAACATCTTGGTCCTGTTTCTTGAAGCCAGGTGAGAAAAGAGTAAGGCACTAGGAAAACATTGTTTTATGGTGGTTAAAAGCAAGAATGTTTGGAATCTGATAGATATGACTTTAGGTTCTAGCTCCACAGTTCTTAGCTTGAGAACTTGAAGAAGTTAATAAATCTCTCTGGGCTTCAGCTTTCTCATCTGTGAAATGGGAATTAAGACGTTGCATCACCTCGTGGGTAGAAGCAAGGAACAGAGTTTTTGGTACATCCTAAGTATCGCCATTATTTTTATTACCTGTATTTCGCATTCTCAGGCATCCACCATCTTTAGTTCCTTACCCCTCCCCCACATATGCCACTCATTTCTTGTTTCGAATTAGGGCTTCCATAGTGCACAACTTTAGGGGAACCAGTCACAGTGCCTTCTACGTGATTGATGCTCCTCTGGCCCTGTGTGACCCCATGGGCTTATAAATCAGAATGTAAATATTTAGGCATATAGCTGTCTGATTAAATAATTGTCGTACTAAAGAGGTTGAGAGGCACTTACTCTCCCCACACATCACATTATTATAATCGCCCTGACAGATATATTTGAGATCCTCTTAGGTTGCCCTATTCCAATCTGAACATTTGCAAAAATAATTTTAGTCTATAATAGTAAATGTTTAATCTTTCTGCAGTGCTCAATGACATCTTCAGCCCTAGGCATTTGGCGTCTCCAGAATATTTTTTCTCCTACTATGCTTACGCCTGATATTGTTAACTGAAGCGTCTCTTCCGTTCCTATATGATTCTTATTTATCCCTTATGGTTCAGCTTTTCCATGAGCCACTTCTCATTATGTTGATCTATCCCTTCTCTGATCATTTGCCTGCTGTTAATTAGCAAATATCCTCTTGGTATTATTCTCAAATAGTTTTATGTAAGTTGAGCTATTTGGTTTCCAAGTTTCCGGGAGAAGCCAAAGACAAAATCCATTTCAGGAAGACCATCAAAAAAGCACAATTTGCATAAGCTTTAGTTATTCTAAAATTCACTTATATGTCAAGACTACCTCTTTGATGTGTCATAACAAAAACATGGTTTCAATAAACTCACAGCGTTATGTAACAATACGCCATCAGTTTGTTTAGAAATTAAGAACTCCTATCACTATATGCTCAAGGCTTCTGTTTCTCAGAATCCTGGTTCTTGACCATTGACTTCTTGTGATTCAATCAGGGTTGAAATCTCGGAATCCAACAAAACAATCTTTAATCAGTAAGTCAGGAGCATTCAAAAACAAGTGAAATGTATACACTACTATGTATAAAATAGGTAACTAATGAGAACCTACTGTATAGCACAAGGAACTACTCGGTGCTCTGTGGTGACCTAAACGGGAAAGAAATCCAAAAAAGAAGGGATATATGTATACCTATGGATGATTTACTTTGCTTTTCAGCAGAAACTAACACAACAGTGTAAAGCAGCTGTACTCCAAAAAAAAAAAAAAAGCAAAACTGAACTGAGAATTATCGAGCGTCTAAATAGGTGAGAAGACTACCCACTAATCCAGATGTTTTTCTGAAATTACTGGTTGCTGAAAAATCTGGATCACAGAAACCCTCATAATTAGCTTTGTTTCTTAATTAGATATTTTCAGGTACACTGTGTTACACACCTCTATGTCATCAAAACATTGAGTAAATTATAGGCACTGGAGTCACTAATGTTTATTTCTGTTCCCCTGACACAGCAGAATAATACAACAGTCCCTTTCCGTCTCTGCTATGGATTCAAAGACCAGGATCTCTGAGTGATGCCTGGCAGTCTCAATATTAAGCCTGCCTACAGCTCTTCCTATCTGAGACCCAGGAACCGAAAGGATACGCTGTCTGACCACCCTTCCTGTATGTGCACACGCGTGCTGGTGCACACACACACAGAATATTCAATAGGGTAACAAAGTAATGATACATAATATATAGACTGGAATACATAAAATATCCAGTACAGTTGGTTATTTACTATTTGATTCTTGTCGTTTCTTCCACATGTGAACACTCACATGCCCCTTTCTATAGATTTCATCGTGGATACCTTGAACCTGTCAGGTTTCTGTGGGAGGGTCACACCACTAAGCACTTTTCCCTGAGCCACTGTTTCTTGAGCCACCTGACAGGTTTTCCTGGATTCCATGAAACTCATTCATGAGTTTTAGCTACGGGTGCAGTGGGCAAAGTCTTGATTTTGCCCTTGGCTGAGGCTGTCACTCAAAAGGCCCCTCAGTTTTACCTTGTACTGATTTAATGAGAATCGATAGCATCATTCACGCCTACAAGTCCCTGATTTTCTGAGCTGTCAAAGTGCTCTTTTATTCCTGCTTGTAAATGGGCCAGTCTTCTTTTTTGTTTGTTTTCTGAGACCACCTCTTTGTTGCATTACCTTTTTAGAAAAAAAAGTTCAATAAAAACTAACTCATGTTCCAAGCAGTGTCTTTTCCTACCTTTTTTTTTTTTCTTTGAAACCTAAAGTAATAACTTCATTAGGGACATTATCTACCTTTTACTTCATTGCAAACTATAGTTTTTTCCAAGGTGTTTTCCCATAGTGTAACATCAATAACCTTTTTTCCAGCTTCATATAATTTTTTTTCACTGCCTATAACCCAGTTTCCAAAGCCAATGCCTCACAGCCTATAACCCAGCTTCCAAAGCCAATGTCTCACAGTGTGGATTTGGTTGTTGCAGCATCCCACTTCTACCATTGATTTCTGTATTTTGCAGGCTAGGTATGGAGGTATGCTGCAGTTATAAATGCCTGGCAGCTGATGAGAGGAATAACTGGCCCAAAGGATGTGCAGTAGGGTGGCACATTTGGGTTGCCATGGCCTTGGACTTTAGCAGAAGTTGGACTGAGGCCCCTGGGTTCCTAGGTGGAAGTCCACATGACTGCCTGCGCTCCTCGGGCTCCCATAATGCTCCAGATTTGCAGCCCAGGGAATGTGCAGTATGCCCCTCTGTTTGGCTTGACATCCCTTCCTGGCACTGTGACTCTGAATTCCAGGGTGTAAATGGAGTGAGTCGTCTACAAGCATTGGGGTTTGCCTGACAGACTATTTACGGAGGAGTCTGGGACAGGCTATTTATGGAGGAGTCTGGGATGGGGGCCTCTGGCACCTAGGGCACCCAGGTATTTCTCAGACCAAGAGTCACCTGCCAGGCCCCCATGGATCTCCCGAGATCCCACGAGATCATTTCCTGTGGGAAGAGTGGTCTCGGGGGCAGCGCCTCCTGCAGGATTAGGCCATTCCCTGAGTCGCCCTTGACATTCAGCCCATCTCAGCCTCCTCTCCTCTCCCTGCCCTTCATCAGGGCCTGCACCTACTCTCCCACACACCTGAAGTCACATAAGTATCCTGTGGGATCCATCTGTGCCCTAAAAAAGACCTTTACTTTTATGGCAAAAAGAATTTTTTAAAAAATTGAGATATAATTGACATATAAGATTATGTTAAGTTTCACTTATACAACATAATAATTTGATATTTGTATATATTGTTCAATGACCATGACAATGTCTAGTTAACATCCAACACCACACTTAGTTACAGGTTTTTTTCTTATGATTACATCTTGTAATATTACTCTCTTAACAGCTTTCAAATATACAATACAGTATTATTAACTATAATCACATTACATGACAACCCCAGGACTTTTTTTTAATAACTGAAAGTTTGTACATTTTGACCACCTTTACCCGCTTTGTCTCCCCATACCCCACCCTGGCAACCACTAATCTGTTCTCTATGAGGTGTTTCGTTTTGCTTTGCTTTCAGATTTCACATATAAGCAAAATCGTATGGTATTTGTCTTTCTCTGTCTGGTTTATTTCCCTTGGGCATAATGTCCTTAAGGTCCATCCATGTTGTAACAAATGGCAAAGTTTCCTTCTTTTTTATAAGTCCCAACTATCAGTGGTTTATAATAATAATAATAAGACATTTATTTCTCAATCACCTTGGGTTGTCTGAGTCTCTGATTCATGTTTTCTTTATTTCAGGACATTGACAATGATCCACTTCATTAGAATTCATGGTCCATTGGCTCAAACAAGTAGTATGGCAATGCCTGATTTCAATAGAGTAGAAAGACCTGGTGTCCTGCAGAGAGGTGCACATAGAGCAGGAGAACACTAATTATGGCAACAGTACGACAACTTATTACAGTCACCATGTTCAATAGGTCCAGATCCATTTAGTAGCTCAGGATTCATTCATTATAACTCTTAGATCATGTCTTAAGGGGACATCTTGAGATGTGAGTGATAGATACGATCAGGGTTGTCTTAAAGGAAATGCCAGTCACACTTCTGCTGAAGAGACCTTAAAAAGCACATGTCGTCCATGGATCCTAGTGGCTCTCACTGTAAAATTGCCTAGTGGATGCAAATGGGTCACAACCCTGCTATCTGTATCATGACCTGCCATCTCTATCATGATGAATTTTACTCTGTTTGATTTGCCATAAAGAAGCCTTGCCTAGGATGATAGCAACTTCTTGTGAGTTACAGAGCAGAGTTCTGTAGCCACAGAAACAAGAAGACCTATCAGGATTTTGCCTTTGCATAAAAGGAAATTTCAAAATATTATCTTTATATTTTCAGTCTCCCATAAATCAACGCCTTCTCTTTCTGAAATTCTTTTTACAAAGCACATAACTTGCCCCTAATATGCCTTTCCCATCACTGTGCACCAATAAAAAATTACAACCTGACTTTTTTTTTTTTTTTTTTGCGGTACGCGGGCCTCTCACTGCTGTGGCCTCTCCCATTGCGGAGCACAGGCTCCGGACACGCAGGCTCAGCGGCCATGGCTCACGGGCCCAGCCGCTCCGCGGCCTGTGGGATCCTCCCGGACCGGGGCACAGAACCCGCGTCTCCTGCATAGGCGGGCGGACTCTCAACCACTGCGCCACCAGGGAAGCCCACAACCTGACTTTTATAAAATTAGATGAAATGAAGATAATATATACACTCCATTTTCTTACATGAAAAGTACAATGTCAGAGTCTTATCTTGTTATTTTTTTTTCCTTTACTCTCAAAAAAAATTAATTGTAACAATACACTGATTGACTTGTATGAATCAGCACCTCACAAGGCCTCATTGTGCCTGGCGTCTATCTAGTTCTTCAGACGGCCTCAGAAAATTAACGCTCAGATGGTTAAATTAAAAAAAAATCTTTTACAGCTACTATACCAAGCCCATTGGTGTGTTGGATTTCTAATATTAATTTAACCAACAGGATCCTCACTCTTTGCTTTTCAGTGTGTGATTATGTCTTGCCCGCTTTAACCTTGTATTTCAGCTTTTCTCCCATCAAATTATAACTGATTTCTTTTGTCATGAGACCTGATGATTTTTATCTTCAATTCTTTCATTTTTTTCTACCTCTTTGTCCCCACTGTAAATTGAATAAGAAACCATTAAATGTCTAACGAGAGAAAGATATTTGAATATCGCTTGATTCTAGAAAGCGAGCATTAACAGAACCAGTGTCGTAACTTAGGTTCTGGAGACAAGTGTGATTCACAGTGCACAGTATCTTTCAAAAGATAAAGTTTCAAGATTGGACTTTAAGTCATCAAATTTAGAGTATGATGGAAATTGTTTTGATATATTTATTCAACCCCAAACACAATAGATTGAAGATGAAGTGGATAAGATTTTAAAATAGAGGTATAACTGGGGAGCTTTCAGACTTAATAGAGAAAGGCATTTGCCAGGGACTTCATTCTTCCCTACACAGAAAGGAAATGAGATCTCAGTGAGTGATTTTCATCATTAGTGAAATCAAGTGTCCAGGTAAAACTGCAGAACGATTTGTAGCTGCCTGATCAGGATGTCTATGTTATCTGAGTCTCATGAAGGCATTAAACTATATTTAACGTGCCTGAAACATAGTGATACACAGAAAAACAAGTTAACTGTGTCAAAATCCTGAAGCAGAAGCATGTACTCATGTATTTTAATGACTATTTCCCAGTGGAATTTATCACCTCCCAAGTTTGTTTTTGAGCATGCAAGCGTAGTAGTATTAGAATGTAAAAATGATGTCTCACATGTATTTGAAGTATTTGCCTTTAATAAAGACACAATGACAGCCCAATGATAACTGCAAATTACCATGCGATTGATGTTTAATGTCATTGCACCTTGTCAAAGTTCAGGATAAACTCTACATATCCTTTCAACTCCTGATCTTTCATCTATGACTAGAAAAACATTTAACAATCAAAACTATCTTTACAGAACTCAGATAATAGAAAATGAGCGATGTTGCTCTATTAAAGTATTTTAAAGGATAAAACTGAAACTTTTTAAAAGTACTGAAATGTTCCAATTACACGGGGCATCAGTTAGGATGGATGAGGTCATGCTCCAGTAACCACAAACCCAATTCTCAGTGTCTGGACACAACCAAAGTTTATGGCTCACGATACGTGTCTTCAAAGGTTGACTAGGGATCTCTGTTCAGTATTCCCTTAGTGGAGGACCCTGGCTGATGGAAAAGCCACTATCTGAAACTTTGCTGGGTCCTCGCAAGAAAGAAAATAGAAATTTCGAGGTTGTCACACTAGGAATTAAATTTAGAACTCATTGGCCAGATCCAGGCACACAGTGCATCACCGACAAGAAAGCCAGGGATATACTCCTATGATGTGCCTAAAAAAAGGGAAACCTGGGGCAAATTGCAGTAAAAAGTCCCACATGAACACATGGACCTTTGACAGAATTTCAGCCAAAGAGGTGCTTTTTAATTTTTATTTTTTAACATCTATATTGCAGTATAATTGCTTTACAATGGTGTGTTAGTTTCTACTTTATAACAAAGTGAATCAGCTATACATATACATATGTTCCCATATCTCCTCCCTCTTGCGTCTCCCTCCCACTCTCCCTAACCCACCCCTCTAGGTGGTCACAAAGCACCGAGCCGATCTCCCTGTGCTATGTGGCTGCTTCCCACTAGCTATCTATATTATATTTGGCACTGTATATATGTCCATGCCACTCTCTTTTTCCCAGCTTACCCTTACCCTTCCCCGTGTCCTCAAGTCCATTCTCTACATCTGCATCTTTACTCCTGTCCAGCCCCTAGGTTTTTCAGAATTTTTTTTTTTTTTAGATTCCATATATATGTGTTAGCATACGGTATTTCTTTTTCTTTCTGACTTACTTCACTCTGTATGACACATTCTCAGTCCATCCACCTCACTACAAATAACTCAATTTCGTTTCTTTTTATGGCTGAATAATACTTCATTGTATATATGTGCCACATCTTCTTTATCCATTCAGCTGTCAACGGACACTTAGGTTGCTTCCATGTCCTGGCTATTGTAAATAGAGCTGCAATGAACATTGGGGTGCATGTGTCTTTTTGAATTATGGTTTTCTCAGGGTATATGCCCAGTAGTGGGATTGCTGGATTGTATGGTAGTTCTATTTTCAGTTTTTTGAGGAACTTCCATACAGTTCTCCATAGTGGCTGTATCAATTTACATTCCCACCAACGGTGCAAGAGGGTTCCCTTTTCTCCACACCCTCTCCAGCATTTATTGTTTGTAGATTTTTTGATGATGGCCATTCTGACTGGTGTGAGGTGATACCTCATTATAGTTTGGATTTGCATTTCTCTAAAGATTAGTGATGTTCAGCATCCTTTCATGTGTTTGTTGGCAATCTGTATATCTTCTTTGGAGAAATGTGTATTTAGGTCTTCTGCCCATTTTTGGATTGAGTCATTTGTTTTCTTGATATTGAGCTGCATGAGCTGCTTGTAAATTTTGTAGATTAATCATTTGTCATTGCTTCATTTGCCAATATTTTCTCCAGTTCTGAGGGCTCTCTTTTCATCTTGTTTATGTTTTCCTTTGCTGTGCAAAAGCTTTTAAGTTTCATTAGGTCCCAGTTGTTTATTTTTGTTTATATTTCCATATCTCTAGGAGGTGGGTCAAAAAAGATCTTGTTGTGATTTATGGCATAGAGTATTCTGCCTATGTTTTCCTCTAAGAGTTTTATAGTGCCTGGCCTTACATTTAGGTCTTTAATCCATTTTGAGTTTATTTTCGTGTATGGTATTAGGGAGTGTTCTAATTTCATTCTTTTACATGTAGCTGTCCAGTTTTCCCAGCACCACTTATTGAAGAGGCTGTCTTTTCTCCATTGTATGTATATTCTTGCCTCCTTTATCCAATATAAGGTGACCATACACACGTGGGTTTATCTCTGGGCTTTCTATCCTGTTCTATTGATCTATATGTCTGATTTTGCACCAGTACCATACTGTCTTGATTATTGTAGCTTTGTAGTATAATCTGAAGTCCAGAAGCCTGATTCTTTCAGCTCCGTTTTTCTTTCTCAAATTTGCTTTGGCTATTCAGGGTCTTTTGTGTTTCCATAAAAACTGTGAAATTTTTTGTTCTAGTTCTGTGAAAAATACCATTGGTAGTTTGATAGAGATTACACTGAATCTGTAGATTGCTTTGGGTAGTATAGTCATTTTCACAATGTTTATTCTTCCAATCCAAGAACATGGTATATCTCTCCATCTGTTTGTATCATCTTTAATTTCTTTCATTAGTGTCTTATAGTTTCCTGCATACAGGTCTTTTGTCTCCTTAAGTAGGTTATTCCTAGGTATTTTATTCTTCTTGTTGCAGTGGTAAATGGGAGTGTTTCCTTAATTTCTCTTTCAGATTTTTCATCATTAGTGTATAGGAATGCAAGAGATTTCTGTGCATTAATTTTGTATCTTGCTACTTTACCAGATTCATTGATTAGCTCTAGTAGTTTTCTAGTAGCATCTTTAGGATTCTTTATATATACAGTAACAGCTTTACTTCCTTTTTTCTGATTTGGATTCCTTTTATTTCTTTTTCTTCTCTGATTGCTTGGCTAAAACTTCCAAAACTATGTTGAATAATAGTGGTGAAAGTGGACAACCTTGTCTTATTCCTGATCTTAGAGGAAATGGTTTCAGTTTTTCAACACTTAGCATGATGTTGACTGTCGGTTTGTCAATTATGGTCTTTATTATGTTGAGGTAGGTTTCTTATATTCCTACTTTCTGGAGCGTTTTTATCATGAATTGGTGTTGAATTTTGTTGAAAGCTTTTTCTGCATCTATTGAGATGATCATATGGTTTTTATCCTTAGGTTTGTTAATATGGTGTATCACATTGATTGATTTGCATATATTGAAGAATCCTAGCATTCCTGGGATAAACCCCACTTGATCATGGTGTATGAGCCTTTTAATGTGCTGTTGGGTTCTGTTTGCTAGTATTTTGTTGAGTATTTTTGCGTCTATGTTCATCAGTGATATTGGCCTGTAGTTTTCTTTGTTTGTGACATCGCTTTCTGGTATCAGGGTGATGGTGGCCTTGTAGAATGAGTTGGAGAGTGTTCCTCCCTCTGCTATATTTGGGAAGAGTTTGAAAAGGATAGGTGTTAGCTCTTCTCTAAGTGTTTGATAGAATTCGCCTTTGAAGCCATCTGGTCCTGGGCTTTTGTTTGTTTGAAGATTTTTAATCACAGTTTCAATTTCAGTGCATGTGATTGGTCTGTTTATATTTTCTATTTCTTCCTGGTTCAGTCTCAGAAGGCTGTGCTTTGCCAGGAACTTGTGCATTTCTTCCAGGTTGTCCATTTTATTGGCATATAGTTGCTTGTCGTAATCTCTCATGATCCTTTGTATTCCTGCAGTATCAATTGTTACTTCTCCTTTTTCATTTCTAATTCTATTGATCTGAGTGTTCTCCCTTTTTTCCCTGATGAGTTTGGTTAATGGTTTATCAATTTTGTTTATCTTCTCAAGGAACCAGCTTTTAGTTTTATTGATCTTTGGTATTGTTTCATTCATTTCTTTTTAATTTATTTCTGATCTGATCTTTATGACTTCTTTCCTTCTGCTAACTTTTGGGGTTTTTTGTTCTTCTTTCTCTAATTGCTTTAGGTGTAAGGTTAGGTTGTTTATTCGAGATGTTTCCTGTTTCTTAAGGTGGGCTTGTATTGCTATAAACTTCCCTCTTAGAACTGTTTTTGCTGCATCCCATAGGTTTTGGGTCATTGTGTTTTCATTGTCATTTGTTTCTAGGTATTTTTTGATTTCCTCTTTGATTTCTTCAATGATGTCTTGGTTATTTAGTAGTGTATTGTTTAGCTTCCATGTGTTTGTATTTTTTACAGATTTTTTCCTGTAATTGATGTCTAGACTCATAACGTTGTGGTTGGAAAATATGCTTGATACGATTTCAATTTTCTTAAAATTACCAAGGTTTGATTTGTGACCCCAGATATGATCTATCCTGGAGAATGTTCCATGAGTACTTGAGAAGAAAGTGTATTCTGTTGTTTGAGGTGATTGTAAAATCAGTGAATTGGATGGAGAAAAATTCCAAGGAAATGTTCCCCTGGTTATGAGGAATGAAGTTTTACAGTTTATTTTTACCAACTGGTTAAACTCAACAATGGAAACATTATGCAATTTAATAGGTGGATAATCATCTTTTTTGCACCATGCTTCTCTGTTTGGCCTTTGCTCCCCTCAATAGCTATGCCACACCTGGTAATGGGAGAAACTTGAGAAAGCGTATTAGTTCTTTCAAGTTTTTAGGACATCATTTGTCTGCTTGACAAGGTATAAGCTGAACCTTAGACAATCGCAGATATTCAGAAGACCTTGCCAGGAATTAGAGAATAGAAATGGACTCTTCCAAGATGAGACATCAAAATTAAATCCCAGAATAATTTAACAAATTAATAACCCTGATTGGGTAGCTTAAGGAGGACACTGGAATACATCTAATACCCTTGTTCTGTCAAAGAATCCTGTAGCCATGCAGTATATCAGTCTTGTAGATCGTTGAAGGTCAGGTAATACTGGTTTTCCACTCACTGCTTCATTGAGACTCACAGCTGCTGCCTAGTTGTCTGTGTTAAACAGTTTATCAAATTGTCTCTTAGCCTCTCCTGACTCTTCTCTCTTCCGACATGCAAAGCATTGTGAAGTCTCAACTATGGATTAAGGGAGAAATGTATGGAGTGTTATGTAACATGCAAAATTTCATATTTAGAAAAGAGCAAGTATGATAACAGAACTGAACACAAACAATATCACTCTTAGAAATACATGATAAATTGTGTGTGTGTGTGTGTGTTACGCGGCCTCTCACTGTTGTGCCCTCTCCCGTTGCGGAGCACAGGCTCCGGACGCACAGGCTCAGCGGCCATGGCTCACGGGCCCAGCCGCTCCGCGGCATGTGGGATCTTCCCGGACCGGGGCACGAACCCGCATCCCCTGCATCGGCAGGCGGACTATCAACCACTGAGCCAGCAGGGAAGCCCTATGATAAACTTTTAAATTCAAAAGAATATACAAACTAAAGAATGAATGGAAAAAATGAACACTGAACAAATAAAACACCAGTGGTAACAGAACATGTTCAAGGCAAAATAAATTATTTTATTTTAAAAGGATTTAAAACTCACTCTTTTTTTTTTTTTTTTTTTTGCGGTATGCGGGCCTCTCACTACTGTGGCCTCTCCCCTTGCGGAGCACAGGCTCCGGACGTGCAGGCCCAGTGGCCATGGCTCATGGGCCCAGCCGCTCCACGGCATGTGGGATCTTCCCAGACCGGGGCACGAACTCGTGTCCCCTGCATCGGCAGGCGGACTCTCAACCACTGTGCCACCAGGAAAGCCCTAAAACTCACTCTTAATGACTATTAATTATTTAAAACATGAAAACAGAAAAGAAATTTTGAGTGTGAACCATGTATACTTTGGACTAAATGTATACCTCGGGCTATGTTTGGACCGTTTGAATGAATCAATTGCTATCTTTCTAAACAGATTCTAAGATACCATGTGAAAATAACGATCTGTAAATTTAGGGACTTCCCTGGTGGCAGAGTCGTTAAGAATCCGCCTGCCAATGCAGGGGACACGGATTCGATCCCTGGTCCAAGAAGATCCCACATGCTGCAGAGCAACATGTGGAGCCCATGCTCCACAACTACTGAGCCAGTGCTCTTGAACCCGCAAGCCACAACTACTGAGCCCATGCACCACAACTACTGAAGCCTGTGCGCTCTAGGGCAGGTGTGCCAACGCTACTGAGCCTGCGTGCTGCAACTACTGAAGCCCATGCGCCTAGAGCCCATGCTCCGCAATAAGAGAAGCCACAACAATGAGAAGCTCATGCACTGTAACCAAGAGTAGCCCCCGCTTGTTGCAACTAGAGAAAACCTGCATGAAGCAACGAAGACCCAAAGCAGCGAAAAAAAAAAAAAAAAAGGAATCTGTAAATTTAGATGGCTGGAGAAACAATAATTTGTGGTTCTTTTTTTTTTACTTTCTTAATCACTTTGTATATAAATTTACCTACACATTAGTAGTAACTTGTCTTTAACTTTGCCAGGTTTTTTTTTTTTTGTAATGTATGGGACTTCCTAGGAAAAAAATTAATATTTTCTACTAGCCATGGTAATTTCATAGACGTAATAAAATACCTGCAAATGTTAAATTCCTCCATGCTTTTTGAGGACTTGAAATAAAAAACAAACATATTTTTTCAAATCTTTAAAAAGAGTCATCTTGCCTTTTAACTGGAGGATACCACTCTCTCCTGGCGGATGTTAGAAGCTAGCCATACAGGGGGCATTATTTTCAGTGGACAGGCTTGACAGAGTGAATTTTGCCAAAAGCTAAAAAGTAACACAAAAATTAAAAAAACTCTCCAGAGGTAAGAATAAAACAAAGTTTAAGGTCAGTATGCCAGATAAGATAATGCAAATGGTACATTCAAGAGGGGGCTGGCTGGTTCAGAAGTCGATATCTAGTAAAGGAATAGGAGGCGGGGGGTAGAAAGTCAGGAAGGTGAGAGATGGGAGGAGAATAGAAGGGGTTACCTCTCTGCTGGCTTAAATGAGCTCACAAGAGCAGGACACAGCATTGGATGAGCAGAAAGAATGGATGAGACCAAGTTTGCATACTGGATACCACTTCAGGACAGAAGAGGGCTCTGCCCCTCTGTTCACTGCCAATTAGCATCTTGATCATCTATAGACCCCAGGGCACTGGTGTTTATCTTAAATAATATATGCATGTATGTGCTTGCCCTTCAATGGAGCCACATTGGAGGGGCAGCTGGCCATCCTGCTGAGACAGCCCATTTCTCGGATCCCTGTTAACTCTACAGTGGTTTATGGATCCCACTGCACTTCTGTAGGTATATATAGGGCACAACAGTTCTATATTCAGCTACGGAGAACAGTGATGCTAGCTTTTCTTTACACTCCAGCACATAAAGATACTTTATTTAGTAATGTGGCAGCTTGCATAGGGTGGGGAGAAAAGCTAAATCCTCCTGAATTGGGGCTAAAAGAATGAGAATTTTTTTTTTCCTCTCACAACTAAGTTTTATTAATTCTCTGACAGGACTACTTACTCTCTGTGCATATTACGTTACATTATTTCACACTAAAATTACTGCAACATTATCAATTCAAGCAGGATTGAGAATATGAAATATTAATAAGGTTACCACTCATCTAATTTTCAAAGGAATGTCTTAAATATAGGGCAGAAACTTAGTCCCAGAATACCTTTGGGCTTCTGAGCAGTGGAGAAGGACTCACAGAGCAATGATATAATGACTCAGGCTATACAATAAACGTGATCATATAAAATTCCAACAGGAGGTAAAAAGAATTTTTGATTCTAGAATATATATGTTTGGGGCAAAACAGAAGTCAGGAAAGAAGAAGGTAATAAATTTGGTGTGATTGATTCCCAAGGCTAACATGTGTGCTGAAATAGGATTGGTTGTGTAGCTGTAGGACCTTGACTCCAAGTTTAGATTCTGCCACCCAATATTATATTAACTCAGGCAAAGTAATAAAATTGAGCTTTAGTTTTTTTCACCATTACATTTGTAATGAGAATACAAATGTCCCCTCATGGGGATGTTGCCTTGAACAAAGGAGATCAAATGTATAACAAGTAGTTTGGAAACTTTAAGGGTGTATACATTCTATTGTTAGTCATATGAGCTTTACTGTATTTCTTTTTATCAAGTTATATATTTTTAAACGTTTAATACCACCATTCATTCAAACATTTGTTCAGTTATTCTGCAACTATTTTTTGAGTACCTACCATCTCCGTGGTTTTACATTCTTAACTCATATTTGAATGTTGTAGAATAGGACTTCATTCATGTATAGAAAATGACATTTACAAAAAAAAATTATATAAAGAGTGTAGGTTCTGAAATCTGACAGACTTAGGTTCAAATTCTGGATATGTCCCATAAGATCTGTGGAGAATCTAGGTAAATTTCTCATATATTGTACATCTCATCTTCATCACATGTAAAAAAGATAGGAAACAAATTATCTACTTCATATGATATCATCAATATTAAATGAAAAATCATGTAAAGTTCTTAAAACAGTGTCTAACGTAGTTACTATTACTATTACTATACTATCCTTGCTATGATTTTTACAGTAATTATTGCTAAATTGTAATTTAAACACAAACTATGAGACATATGTATATGAAATACACTGAGTCAATATAAATTATGTTTATTAGAATAACTCAATTTTAACTATACTAGACTTCATATAATTTTTCTGAGAAAATTAAAATTATGTTCTGTCCGTTTCATCATAAATTGTACTTACACTTTTTCTTTAGAGCTAGTCCAAGATTACTTACACTTTATCTTACATGCAGTCATTCTGTGAGAAAAATAGCAGAGAAAGTAATGAGGTTTCTCATGTTTATATTTCTTTATTTCTATTTCCTTAAAATTAATCATTATTCCTATACCTGGTTTTTCTCCTAACAACATTTCCCATCACCACCTTCATCCCACTGGGATGTTCACATAAAGAAAGGTATTCTGGGGTCTGATTCTTCTCTTCCCTGCATTAAATACACTGGGTCTGCTACAGTTTCACCAGGAAAAATCCTATATTTAAAAAATAGAAATACACAGCCTTTGGAGTCTGGCAGACCCAAAGTAGATCATTTCTAGAGCTGTGACAGTAAGCTACTATCGCACCGCCTAGTTTGGCAGTTTTGTGAAGTTTAACCTATGACTACTGTCATAATGTATGACGGTTCCTGGTGCCACAGGTAACAGAGGAGGATGTCCAGCCCTCCAGGTAGAAGATATAGAAGCCTTATCATCTCTGGGTTCTGAAGGATCCTGTCTTGACCACTCCTTTGGGAGGTAACCGAGTCCATGTGCTGAGGACTGAAGGAGAATATGAGGGTGACTTAGGACTAATGGTTTGAAGGTTATTTGTCTGCTAATTAAGACACTTCAGCTTTAGGATGTTGCATGTATGGAACGTTGCTTTCATTATTGGTAAAGTCAGTTTTCAGTTACTTAAAGAGAGAAATAAGTCGTATATTTGCATAGGCAGATGACTTCCTTCAATTATATTTGTTCGATTAATATTAAGACAAGTTTATATTTACATGTATATTCACATTTTACTGAATAAGAGGAAGAGGAGGTTATAACAATTCTAGATGTTAATATAAAGCCCGATCCACAATTAAGAATTTGTCATAGATAATCCAATGAATTAGATTTATTTGGATGGTTGAAAATTTTAATATTTTAGTGATATTTCATTAATCATATGACCATTAGGAATTGAGGTCAACATACCTGAGTCTCTCAGAAGATAAAAAATAATCAAAGATTCAAATGCCATTTTAAAATGGCGTTTTAATTATTTTTAAAGCAAATATAAAGTTACACATTTCTGTTTTAAAAACAAGAATGTTACATAGAATTTAAATATTTTTAATGATTCCTTGTCAATATTTTGAACACTGCTACTTTTGTAGTACTTTTCCATGTTTATTTTTTAGTTTTTAGGGCTTCCCTGGTGGCGCAGTGGTTGGGAGTCCACCTGCCGATGCAGGGAACGTGGGTTCGTGCCCCGGTCCGGGAAGATCCCACGTGCCGTGGAGCGGCTGGGCCCGTGAGCCATGGCCGCTGAGCCTGCGTGTCTGGAGCCTGTGCTCCGCAACGGGAGGGGCCGCAGCAGTGGGAGGCCCGCGTACCAAAAAAAAACCTTCTATTTTTTAGTTTTTAATTATATTTTTCTTTTGAGGAACTGTTACATCTTCTGCCATTGTGTCTGCTTCTGAAAGCTTCTTCCCCACCTTTCTGAGTGTTCTTTTTAATACGCTGAGAAATTTCATGAAAATTTTGTAAAAATTTAATATGCCTCAATTTAAAAAAACTCAATAAGGTACTTAATGAAGATCTGAGAAGTAATATGCTTCATTTCAAGCACAGACTTTTCAAAACTATTTAAGAGAATAAAGAAGTTCTGAAAATTTATTCCTATGTCTTTTCTTCAAGTGTTCGGGTTCTTGGAAGATTCTGTACACTTTTAATGAACACAGTAATTTTATGTCTCAAGTTCCGCCACATCTTTTATTTTATCTCAGAGGTGTACCTCTATGATCTAAAAGCAATTAACACTCTATTTTAAAAGCAGGAATCAGTACTAAGGAACAGAGAGTTTAGACAAATTAATGAAGTTAATAGAGTTATAACGCCTAACCTGGCACTTTTAGGGCCATCTTAGTTCTTCTAAGGTCCTGCCCTGGATCTCCTTGGAACATGGTAGACTGTGAAAAAAGAAGCCCTGCAGGATAAAGGGAGAGTTCCCAAAATTAGCTTGTGCCTCATTTTATCTCTCTATCACAGTCTTTATGGATTCTTTTCAGATTCTCTGCGTAACACCTACAACAAGACACAATACTGGATAGAGCACGTGAGTCCGGCCTTAGTTTCCAAGCCTGAATCAAAATATCTTCCCTAACTCTAATCTGTTAACCCCAGTACAGTCTCCTTTTTAGTTACTTTTTAATTCCCCCCATATATTTGAGCTTCCCTCCTAGACTCCCATTACAGATAAGGCCTAACCCTTTGGCTGAAATCGAACACAGCCCATCTTTTCCAGCAGTTATGCTAATGCTATGCCATTTCCCTAGACAAGTATCTGCAGCTGATTTTTAGGTGATAGGTCAAATAAATATAAGAAATTGAGCCAAAATGAAAAGTTGATCCTATACCTGGGTAACTGGTAAAGTTCAAAGTGAGTTTGAATTCTATCAGTACGTAAGTATGAAATATAAGCAGCATGATACAACTCTCTGGGAATTTCTTCCTTGCTGGCCCATGGCTTTTGGTGTACCCTACTTTTTGGGTTCAGGTATTAAGGGAAAGTGGTATAAAAGCTTACAAAATTCTAATCACAGATTTGAAAAACACTCAATCTTTCTGGCTTGTCATTGTTACCTCAAACAGTTTTAAATAGTCAGTGGCACTCAAAAGGTCAGACCAAGGCAAGCCCAGGGTAGTGCATGGATAAACTAGAATCCTAAAATAGTAAAACCCAAACCAAACTCAACTCTTGTAATGTGCAGCTTTCATCTTCCTACACTGTCTTCTTAGGTGGTGGAAGATTTATTTGCTAACCCTGTGCTTGACTTGGCTTGGATTCTCTAAACCACATTAGAAAAATAAGTTATCTGCTAAATGCATAAACATCCCTCCCACACAGGCATGCACACACAAGTGTGTGCGTGTGTACACTTACTGATGAAAACAAAAACACTTTTTTCCAAGAGATTTTTTATTCCTTATAGGCATGTGTTATGTAAATAGTCAAGGGGAAAATGTGAGTTTGATTGAGTTCCCGAGTAGTGGTTCAGCCTCGCTTGCTAAAGATCATAAGTAAAGACACCACGATGAGCTTTCAACTGCAGAAGGGGTTTGCCTTGGTCCCTCCCTAACCCACTTCCACCTCTAGTTTCACAGAAAATTTTTCTTGCAGGAAGATCCAATTTATGCAGAGCCAAGCCGTCCCCTTGTCACCATCCCTTTGCCAGTATGTTAATAAACAATCTGAAACGCTAATCTGCCTTCAAATTATTCTGACAGTTTGGAGGCTTACAGTGAGCTGTCAGTTAAACAGCTTCCTTTTCTCATTCCTTTGGAAGCCCTGAAGGAGGAGAGAGAAGCACCCTACCTGGTTACAACTGGAGATATTTTTGTACCTACAATCTTATACATCCTTAATAAAATGTGAAAGTTACCAGGATGTTTAAAATAGATGAAATACATGGATTAAAAAAAAATCAAGTCTCTTCAAAAAAAAAAAAGAGAACAGAACTGACTTGAAAGTATTGAAGCAGTGGAGGCCAAATGTAACAAAAGAAACAGGCGGAATCTATATTTAGACATTCCTACTGGTATCTTGCATGATAACACTGAATTTTTAAAGCTTAATGAAACGAAGAGATATTGGAAGACTAGGATATAAGAGTTGACGTTAGTACATCTATCAATTTCTAATCTCCGTCTAATCTAATCCTCTCTGAATTCTCTGAAGCTATTTTTTTAAATATGAAGACCAAAACAATCAGCCTAGAGCTAATGAAGCTGATTAGTAATTATATATCAATCTCTTATAAAAACTAAAGTATAGATCTGAATCTGTGTTTTTTTTCCTTTTTCCTTATATAAAGGAGGATTGTCTAAATAACCTTTTAAAGAGAAAAGAAAACTGGGTGTTTAATTTTATCAAGTGGATTTATTTTACAAAGAAAATAGAATCTGTTTTTAATGAGAATTTTCACCAAGTCAAAATATTTAGTAGTGGTAAATGGCAGTTGTATCTTGAGACTCCAGGTGGCTGTCTCCAAAGTGGGGTGTATACTCACAGAAGTGGATGCAAATGTTCTTTTGGGGTATGGGAAGTAAGTATTAGTAATTCCATTTCTATTTTTTTTCTGAACATGCAGAAGTAATTAAGTTTCATTCTAGTCTAATTAATGTACTGACCTTGATGCTCTTAATGGGTCCATTTGTCAGAGTCACTTATCACCTCCAGTGATAAGGAGGGCTCTGGGAAGGGAGGGCTTGGAGGAACGTGGAGGTGTTGGCAGCACCCATTTTCTCAGCCATTCCACTCCAGTGCCATATGTCACACTGAAGTTTACATATGCCAATTTATGTAGATTTATCATTCTATGAACCTAAACCACGGCATCTTTACAGCACTTTAATAAGATAAGGAGCATTATGTAAAGTTATATAAGGCAATATTTCAAATTTAGTCACGGTTAGGAATATCTGTAGGGAAGGAAAATAAATTTTCATCCACCCTCTTAGGTCTCTGGCGGGGTCTGAAAATTAAACCAAGAAAGACAGATTAACAGGAGAAAAGCATACACATTATTCAACTTTTACATGTACGTGGGAGTCTTCACAAGAGAATGAAGACCCAAAGAAGTGACCAGAGCAGGAAGCTTTTATAACTTTCAAACAAAGAAACAATTAATTTGTGAAGAACTGATAAGACAAAGGTTTAGGGCTAGGAGTAATAAATGGTGAAGAAGTGACTGGGAAGATAAGGGTTATTTTAATAAGGTTTGTTTGTACAGAGTTCTTGGTCCTGAATTCTCCATCTCTGATGACATGAATTTCTTCCCTCCTCCTGGTTCAAAGGGGGGAACTTTCACATGGGCGTTTTAGGGCCTGTTTCAGGGAGGAAGGGCAAGGGTGGGGGGAGGTCAGAGTGACCTTCCTGTTTCTGCTTTTTTTTTTTTAATTCCTTCAGCTTAAGATATTTACTATGCCAAGGTGCCTTATTTTGGGGTAGTATGTTCTGAATCCCACCAGATGGTGTCCAGAAGATACTTTAGAGAAAAAATTAGCACACTTAATTTTGCCCTTCAAGATAAAAGCAATGTTTTAAAATTATAAGAATGTAATGATTTTTAAAACATATCCAGGCTATGAAGAGAGCACTTTGAAGAAAGTTGTTTGGAGATGTTTGGAGTTTTAGGTTACCACTTTCCAAATTTTACCTAAGAGAGTAATCAATGTACTTATCAATATGAAGCCACTAAAAGCAGATTTTTTAATTTGTTTTAAGATATTCCAAATGAGGGGTTTAGGAGAGTTTAAACCCACTTGTTAAAAATATAACCATTTAACTCCTTCAAAGTTTGAATAAACAATTGGTGGACATTAGGAAAGACAGAATTCGACAAGCTGAATTTCAACAAAATCCTCTCCATAATCACTCAGATAGATGAAATTTTAAAATAAATATTATGATTTGGTAAGTGTAGCTGATGACTTCTTCTTGCATTTGGATATTTGTGTCTTTGTAAGGTTATCATTTTCAGCTATGAGAGCCATGAAAATCAAATAAGTTAACTTCCAACAAGAAACTTTGTCCAACTGTGTCACAAAGTATTATAGCAATATTTTCCAGAAAAATGTGACAGAGTAAATAATATTGCTGGCACTAAAATTAGGTATAGTGATACCACTATTATTAGGTATCGATTAATAATGTTTTAGTATGAAAAAATTTGGAACACTCATAAAATATAATGTTGAATATTGCTTAATTTATCTTTACCTTATATTTTAATATTTCTATTTTGCATGTATTTTATGCATATAATACTTAGTAGAACATATCTATTATTTCAAGATAAATATGTATGGATATATTGTAGGCTCAAAACATTTTCATAATGAGTTGCTGTGTTAAAAGTATTTGGCTATCACTTCTTTCTGAGTTCGGTTTCACAGTTATCTGCACATATAGAATCAAGAATCCATTATACTATTAAAATAGAAAAGGTTATTCTCAAGGATTAGGAAATAATATTGAGCTACTACAAATACATATTATGAAGTATATTTCTGTAATATTTAGGAAAGAAATAATAAATTCTGAAAGTTTTCCCTTGTATCATGAAAAAGTGTTACATACCATTCATTTATTCATTCATTCAACAAATATTTATCGAGTATCTACTATATGGAAGACACTGTTCTGAGCCCTGAGGATATATTAGGGAACAAAACAGAAGCCCTAGTCTTATAGAGCTTATATTCTGGAGGCAGAGGATCCAGACTCAAAAGTATGAACAAAAATGTCAAAAACACCAGGCTGATATTCTGCTGGGGTGGGCTGGTATGGCTGTACAGATTGTGAAAATATTGAAAGATTTTGTGCTACATGGTAGGTAGTTCCTCAAGTGCACCTCCTTCATCCTGGTGTCCTAGTGAACCCCCCAGGCTTTCTCTTGATCTCAACACTAAAGGATTAATGTCCCGCCCTGTAAGAACCTGGCAAGCATCCACTCTGATGGTATCAGCATCCCTGTGCATCCCTGTTAGTTAAATATTTTGACTTTTACTACAGGGTAAGTATTTACCCAGGGTGATAGTGGATAAAAGAAGAGGAGGATAGGGGTGGAGACTCAAGGAGCAAGGAGCTTTTGGGGCAGGTGGTTAGGAAAGACCCTGGGGAGGTAACATTTGAGCAGATAGTTGAAGGAAGAGAGAGGAGTGAACCACAAATGTACAAGAGTGAAGAGGGGAACCAACAGAAAACACAAATTCTATGGTGTTCAGGTGGGGTTACTCATCGGAATGGAAAATTTTAAAAGCCACTTCAATTTTATAAAAACAATCAGAAATTTGGGTTTAGGTGTTGAATGAACCACAAATCTTCCCACTCACCAGTCAAGCCTAAACTGAATGATGCTTTTATATAGAACTTTTGAAATCAGTCCTGAATGGATCTAGTATTTTTTTTTTAAGTTTCTAGAACCCCTGAACTCAAATTCAGAATACCAAGGCTCTTTTTTATAACAAAATTTGATGTTTACTATTGCATCCTCTTACATAGTTTCTTCCTTGGTAAAACACAGAACTATTTAAAATTACCCAATTGCATGCACTTTATTCCCTTCATTCAATAAACATATATTGAGCACTGACAGTTACGAGCTGGGAATGTCAAAGAGCCCTGCTTTTTAGGTTTTAACAATTTAGTTAGAGAGACAGTCCTGTAAATGGATAAAACAGAGTAAAAAGTGGTATATCCAAAATGTACATTTAGAATGCCAAGTAATGCTGACTTTCCTCCTATTTTTTCCACATAATTAAATAATTTTTTCTTGTCACTTTTCATCATGTCCAACGGAATGTAAACCTGAGGATTAATGCAACACGCCACCTCATATTTTATTATTTTAAAATTACCTTGGTAAAATTATCTTACCAAGTAAAATAATTTATAGAGTTAATGAGAAAAAAAAAAAGGTGGGGAGAGACCTATGGTTGGTTGAAATCCCTTAATTTTGAAACCCTATTTTGATATAATTCTTTTTGTTCCATTTTAGGTGAGTGAGACATAATGAAATTAAAGAATATATATAGTCTTATAAAGCATGATGATCTGAAACCAGCCAAACTTTTTAATAATCAAATTGATTTTACCTGCATGGCCATTGGCACTAACCACAGGTTGGCAAGCCTTCGTTTGCTCCCTCTCTCTATTTTCTTTCCCTAGTGGCTCCATCCTCTAACACAGGGGTCCCTCAGCAGGGGGTGAGTGGTGGGCGAGCTTCATCTGCATCTCCTCATCGCTCTGCATCGCTTGCGTTACCGCCTGACTATCTCCACCCAGCCCGGGTCGGTGGAAAAATTGTCTTCCATGAAACTGGTCCCTGGTGCCAAAATGGTTGGGGACCGCTGCTCTATCATAATAGAATCCATTAACCACCTACACTATAGTTACAAGAAGGAGGTTTGCAGTTTTTACCACATCCATCATCATCTTGAATATTTAAAAAGTCACACATGGCACTTTTATTTACATGCCACTTCTTTTATTTCCCTCCAGCTGAGACACAATTACATGTGTTTTATTATTTCCTCTGTATCTTCTGCACTTTACTTTTTATCAAAAGCCTGTTGATTCCCAGAGTTTCAGTTTTCTCCCTGGCTCAGGGAAGAGGGAAAAAACACAGTTCCTACGGGATAAAGTCACTGTTGCTTTTCCGGCCTCCTGCATTACACTGTTCTAACGCTGCCTATCAGGAAAAATCACATTTTTGTGTGCCTTTGGCTGGAGGGAAGGGGAGCGGGGAAGAAATATAAGTTTTCTTCTAAAAGTACATTTGGGCTGACCTTGTGAAATTGGCACATTCTTTTACCTCTACATCCACACTAATTCCCAAACTATTCTCTGAATAAATTCCCTCTAATGCAGGATACCCTAGAACTGTAATGATCAAAGTGTGGAATGGGATCAACAGCGTGAGCATCATCTGGGAACTGTTATCACTGCAAACCCCAAGGCCCCACCGCAGACCTACTGAATCAGATGCTCTGGGGACGGGGCCTGAAATCTGAATTTTAACAAGCCTTCCAGAGGATTCTAATGCACACTCAAGTTTGAGAGCCACTGAGCCAGATTACAGAAAGTAGGTAAGCAAGCATGTGTGAGTGTTATCTGCCACCCTGTTGCTTTTTTATCTAATTTCATGCCACCTAATCTTTTATGCGATAAATAACCTTAAGTTATACCCCAGGTATCAGAACTATTAATACCTCTTACAAACTTTACCTTGGATCATTTAGACTCATCACACAGGGTCATCAGGGTGAATTACATTTAAAGGGGCATGATATTCATAACTTTACATTTTTTACAAAAAATAATGTAATTTGTCTATTATGTTGTACAAAGGCCAGTGAATAAAACCTGCACACTAATATATAATTTTAGAATTTAGTCTAAGAACGTTTCTTAATTTGCATTATTGGTATGCTTTCACTGACCATAATATTAAAAAATGTATAATATATTTCTATTTTCTGTGGTTCCCAGGAAATTAAAAATTAAATTTAATGTTCACTGAAAAATAGAGATTTAAACTAATTATATTTTATAATCAGTCATTAAATAAGCTTTTAAACAAATACACAAATTTAAATTTCTTGTGAACAATTAGTAAATATAGTGTAAGTTTTCTATTATATATGTATATTTAGTTATAAATGTGTGATATATATGCTAATATATATGTGCTGGTATATATGCTGCATGGAAAAAAAAAGACCAGAAATTGAGGCCAGGATGCTCTTATTGTTTTATCACTGTGAAGAAAGAAAAGTTATAGGAAGTTACAGGTGAAAATTAAATGTTATACAAGAAAGTGTTTAAGAGAAAGAAAAGTAAAAAATTATGGCTTAATTTTAATATGGAATATGAAAGAGTCCTATCACACCTTCTTCTATCGTTGGCTCATTTATGTATTCTTTGAAAAGTAACTGTAAGATTTTAAACATGAAAGGTGTAATTCTTGTTTTTCATGTCCTGTACCAGGTGGATACCAATAGATATTCAACAACACTCAGAAACTTCTTTGATGGGAGGACCACACAGAGAAGCTTGCAGAGCTGAGTTTCTTCTAGCAGGGTGTTAGTTTCTCCCAACAGGGTGTTTCACACTGGACCCTTTTCTGACTTGGTAAAACTTAAGGTGATGCTTTAGGGCTCTTCTCTGGAACAGCAATGCTCTCCTCCAATAAAAATGACAACAGCAATTTGAAGAAAACCCAACCCAACTATGCTATATACCTAGAATGGAAGCTGGAGTACATTGAAATTTAGGTGATGATCACTGGCATCTGAAAGTAGTTTTAACAAACAGAAGCACAAAATTACACAGAGAAGGATTTCCTCGTCTGGGACAATATTTATCTCAGATACCCTTCCCTTTCCCCAGACTCCTGTTTAACCTAAGGTTTCATATCTGAACATAAAATACCAATAGAGTGAGCAGATGTAAAGACTATGTATTTATAATATTTAGAAGAAAAGTATAAGGTGAAATGTTATCGATTTATTGGAGAAAAAAGTAATAGACTTATTAAAACTATAACAAAAAAGACAAAGTATTTAAAAAGTAGATAAAGTACATGATTTCTAAAAATATATTAGACAAGAAACAAAATTAAAAATTAGATGGAATCTGCTTTGTTCCTAAGGAAATAAAGATAAACATGATTTTCATGAAAAAGACATTAAAATGCTTTGATATGACAATAAAAAAGGGGGTTGGAAAAGTTCAAGAAAGAAATGGGAAAATGTCACAGCAGAATTTTAAATGATATTTGCAATAGCATTGCAAGAATCAGTCATGATAAAAAGCAAATCTGTGATGTAGGAAGCATGTTTGAGAGGCTTTTCTGAGATGCAGAAAAGAGGGTCACAAAAATGATAGAAGACCTGAGACAACATGATAATGATGTGATGAAAGAGACCCAACACCCAGATGGTCAATATTCCTGAGGAAAATACAGAACAAACAGAAACAAACTAATAGTCAAAAAAGGATAGAATAAAATTTCCTGGTCAGATACCTGAGAACTCAAGTCCAGGAAGCACAGGTACCAGACAAAATTAAGTAAAAGACAATACAGGACCTGGGTGTTGATAAAAGCACTATCAGACGTCCTTCAAGGATGGTTTAGTCCCAAGTAGGACTGTTGCAGAGTTGTGATAATAAACACCAAACATAGGGTGAAGCATGTTGATTGAATTGGAAGTATCTTCATAATAGATTGTCAAAGATAGTCAACAAAACAGATTGTACCATACAATGCCATTTTTACAAATTATGTGTATTTATAAGAGAAAGTAATACAATGAAAACATTCATAGTGATTTTTCTATGGTAATGAGAGCACATTTTCTTTATTTTATTCTTGTCCATATTTATTAAGTATATAACAAAATATATATCACATTTGTAATAAGAGACAAAACAGTGTATTTTAAAATAAATTGCCAGTCTGAATACTGTGCAAAATTATCTCACACATGGAAGAACTCTTTCAGTCCAGGTGAGAACTGATAAAGGCTAAAAGAAAGTGAAATGTGCTTGGGTTAGAAACGTAGCTTTGTAGCTGTTATTGAGAGGAAAACGATTACGTGGTATGGCCATTGTCTCCTGGATTTATCCCTGTTATTTTTTCTTCTCTTCAATTTATTGTTGCTATTGTCTGAATCTCATTTGACAAAGGAAAGGTGAATAATATTATTAGTTAAGTAAAAAACTGAATTAGGTATAATCATTTATTTACTAAAACCTTGATTTATTGAAAAAAGTATTGACCTACAGCATAATGCAGTTAATGTGTATGTAAATATAGATTAGTATTTGACCAAACATGCACTATTTAACACAGACCAACAAACTTAAACATTACTTATGAGGCCCATCAGTTACTTGTTTTGAAATTAAAAAATGAAATCCCCTTCACAATTTTTACTTGGGTAGAAATTTATATTTAAAAGATTTTATAAATACCATCCCAAAACATTTATACTCTGGCACGTACCATGTGGCTTAGTATTTTTCTTTTAGATACAATGAATATTTGACACTTAGCAAGCTAACATAGCACAGGAAACTTGCAAGCTTGGATGTAAAAGAAATGTTTGCAAATTCAGAAGCAGCTAAATCTGTGGATAACCCAAATGGTCACTGCAGCCCGCAGTTATGCAATTCCAGCATCTTTCTATTTAGTAGATTGGTCTATGCCATCATAATTCGATAAAGTCAATGTCAAGATAAATTCAACACCTATGTTAAGTCCACAAAGTCAAGAAGCGATTCTAGGAAACAAATGATCAAATTAAATTTCAAATTTTGAATTTTCCAATGCGATGAAGACCTAGTGGAAAAAAAATCATAAGCTTCTTACTTGCTAGTTTCTTCGAGCAAGTTCAATTATGAAAGGTGACTGACACATTGAGCAGTTCCTTAAAGAGCTGTTTAATTTGAAAATGCAATGAAATTGTTAGCAGGGATCTGGGGGATTGCATTTTATTCCAGTATTAAGCATTCCTTTTTTTTTTTTTTTTTAATCAGGTGCGTTTTCATTGACAGAGTCTAAGGCATTTATCTGAAAAAGTCCTTTCTTATTCATTCTGAGAACCTAGAAAAGCTTTCACTTTCTTTTTTAGTGTTTCTTTTCCCCCTTTACCTATTAAATTGTCATTGAGAGCTAATTTGGTAAATGGGGAGAAAAAATTTTCTGACACAGAAGTTATGGACTCAGTTATTCATCCATCACTTTGAAATGAGCAGACATTCTAGGTTTTAAATGAAATAAAGACTAGTTATTCAACATGCATTTTTCAAATTTAAATGTGACTGAAAATAAGTAGAACTAACTCAATGTGTAGTCCTTAAATCATTGACCATATTTTATTTTCTCAACATATATTTAAAAAAACAACCTGTAATACATAATACCACATTTGATCTGGTCTGTAGTACGCTTAAATTTTGCCAGATTTTTTTATATGTATCCAAAAAGATTATTAAAATGCATAGAAGGAATACAACCCTTGCTGTTATGTCACTATAAAAAAAAATTAGCATCTAAAGCAAAAGAAAAAAACTCTAATTCTCAGGCAATTATTCTGTATCCTTTGACTTTCTGAGTTTTCTGTGCCAAAGCTGAATCACTTCTTGCAGGTACATAAATAGAAAGAGGAGGAAGGAGAATCAAAACAATGAGAATCAGCTATAATTGATATATTTATATTCATCAACAACCAGGTCATTGACAAATACAAGTCAATTACAGAAGTTCTCAGGTATCCATGCATTTATGTAATTATGTAATTTATGTAATTATGTAATTATGGAAAACCTCCAACCTCTTCTTTCTTTGTTTTTCTGATTGATATTGGACTTACTAATAACTCAGACTTCAGCCATCCAGGATTCCAAGTTCAGATATATTGTATCAAGCAATATAGAAAAAAAAGTGGATGGGATTTCTATTCGTATCTACCTTCAAACACAATCAAGCAAATTAGGAATTCACAGTATCTTCAAAGATATCATAATGCAGAAAAATATGAATTCATATTTACATATGCCTAAAGGTCTCAGCAGCCAGCAGCAAATTCTGAAAAACAAAATGAATAAGCAACATGTGACTATGTCCAGAGACATTTGTAGGATGAAATAAGATGCACGTAGAAATACTATACTAATGCAGTATCATTTTTATGTTGACATTCTGGTTCAAGAACTATATGACAATTCTTTGTCTTGTGTTTTGACTATATTCACTGAGTAGTGGTAATATTTTACAGTGCACTGAACTTCCGAAACTTTGTGTGAATTGGGACTATGAAATATGAATCAGAGAAGAGTTGTAAGAATTAATGGCTAAGTGAATAATAGTACTAGTGACATGCATGTTTCTTTGAGACTGTGCTCACAAAGGTCACAGAACAGCTATGGCAGGTGTGGCTTTTGATCTCTATCAAGTGGGAACACGTTTAGCCTGGCCTGTAAGTTAAAATAAGAATAGCTTTTGATAAGATAATGTAAAACAATTTTTTATTGAAGCATGGTTGATTTACTATGTCCTGTTAGTTTCAGGCATACAGCACAGTGACTCAGTTATATATATATTTAACTTTTAAATAATCTTTTTCAGATTCTTTTTCCCTATGGGTTATTACAAAATATTGAGTAGCGTTCCCTGTGCTATACAGTAGATCCTTGTTATTTATGTATTTTATGCATAGTAGTGTGTGTATGTTAATCCCAACCTCCTAATTTATCCCTCCCCCGCCTTTCTGCTTTGGTAACTGTAAGTTTGTTTTCCATGTCTGTGAGTCTCTTTCTGTTTTGTAAATAAGTTCATTTGTATCTTTTTTTAAGATTCCACATGTAAGCAATATCATGATATTTATCTTTCTCTGTCTGGCTTACTTCACTTAGTATGATCATCTCTAGGTCCATCCATGTTGCTACAAGTGGCATTATCTCATTCTTTTTTCTGGCCGAGTAATATTCCATTGTATATAGGTACCACATCTTCTTTACCCATTCCTCTGTCGATGGACAATTAGGTTGCTTCCATGTCTTGGCTAGATAATTTAAAATAGCAGTAAGGTAGTCAGTCAGTTATTTATTTACCAGTGACAATGTAACAAGCCAGAGTTTTATGCCAAGGAACCTGCACTGAACAAGAAAGGAGGTAGCTGCACTGAAAAAGGTTAGATTTTACTTGGCAGAAAGAAACAGACAAAAAAAAGAAAGAGATAATAAATTTAGACAAATTTAAATCATGACTGGTGCTCTGAAGCAAGTAAATTACTGTAATGGTGAAGAGTGATTGAGGAAGGGCAATCTTTTTCTTAGGCTGTCAGGTGTGGTTTTTGAGCTGAATCTGAGAATCAGTTTAGCTTCTTCTCTGTTCTGTACCCAATATTTTAAAAAATATCCCTAATACGTTGGAGAGGATTCTCAATGTCAAAGAATCTCACTAGAATTTTCTGCCTAGGACTGTATTCATTCCTGAGCTTGTAAATGAATACAACGAAATAATGTATAATAATAATATAATACTAACTCTGTGCTGAGTACTTTGTAAGGCCCTTTATATGCATTTTGTATAATCTTTATTAGAATTAAATGAAATAGATCTTATTATCATTGCTTCTCAGACAACACTGAGACTGGGAGAGGTGCAGTGATCTGCTCCTGGGGTTAACACAGGTGAAACCTGGATTTGAACCAGGCGTCTGACCCCTAAGCATAAATTATTTTTGGTATACCACATGAATCATTATTCACAAAACTTTGGGGAATGAGTTTGTATTTTTTCTTCTTTTTTTTCTTGTGTATCTGTTTTGAGGTAGCACCATTGTTACTCTATCTTGGTCCCTTTCCTGGCCGGTGCATCCTCCCTCGGTTGCTTTGAATGATGATGGCTAACTTTGCACAATTGTACCCCTTCCCCAGAGACTTGCTGGGCAGACCGAGGAGTCTTGCTTGAAAATGTCTGGGATTTTTTATATTCCCCCTTTCCAGAGGAGTCCCACAGCTAATAACAGAATGAAGTAGGGTACAGAGGCCCTCAAGAAGGAATATCTTTGGGGTTTTCCCTTACACTCCAGAGCACACTCCTAGTATCCGCTAAATCAAGACCGCAGCTGGTCACATATTTGCTTGGTTCCCTTCCCTGTTTCCTATCCTGTTTCCCTCACTTACTTATAGTTTCTCCTGAGAGCTCTCCCTCAATAAATCATTGCAAAAGAATTTCGGTGTCAGGCTTCACTTACAGGGAACCCGACTTAAGACATTTATTCAACAAATATTTATTGAACACCTACTTTCTGTCAGGTTTTGAGCTAAACTCCTGGGATTCAGAAGCCAATATATTATGGTTCTTTCTTTCTGGGATTGGGTTTGGGGGAGGGACAGTTTGTAGACAGCTAATGAAATATGAAAAAGACTGTGAGAGGCGCTCTATCAGAAAAATGACACAGGGTCAAAGAAAAGAGCACAGCTAGCTGTGCTTGGAGTAGAGAGAGAGGAGAAAGATAATGAAAGACCTTGCAAAGAAGATCATAAATGATAAATAGGAATTCATCAAGTTGATAAACGTAGAAAGGGTTTAAAAGGAAGAGGGATGGTCTTGTGGAAAGATGTAATGACATGAAAAAACAAGGTAAGACTAAAGGCATCTCAAGCCATTTTGTAAATATGTGTTCTTACATGAGACGGTAATTATAAAAGACAATATTCTAAAGAGTTTGGATTGTACAAAATAAAAACTATCAAAGATGCAAAGGAAAATGCAAAAACTACAAAGTTAACACACATGCAATATGTCTTTTGTGAATATCGGATCTTCTATTTGTGTGAATTTAATTGCTGACTTTAGACCAAACAGTATTTTATAAAGTATAATTGAGTAATAAGGAGATATATATTTCCTAACTCTACAATGTGACAAGAATTGTATTAGTCAGAGGCTTCCTAACTTTCTTATTTATCACTGAGTAGACTGCATTTTCAGAATGTTCTGGTTAAACCTGCTATTTCTTTAATATCTACATGGAAGTTTGCCATTGTGGGTCTATGGCAAGATGCGTTCATAAAGTTAGCACAAAATCATGTAGTTGCTAACTGGGTACAGTTCAAATTATCTGTCATGTTCAGTTATTTTCATAGTTCAGTTATTTCATAGTGCATCATTTGACCAAGTGAATCTGGCAGTGATTTGATTTGCTCATTATGAAGGCTAAAAATAACCGGTCTGACCTGGAGTGAACCATTTACTTTAGTCATTAAATTATGAGCATTTTTCCATTGTTATTTTTCATTTTATATACGAGGCAAGGTTGGCACTGGGGAAAAATTATGATGTACACAATATCCTCTCCTTCACTGCCCCGCCTCCAGGAGTCTCTAACCAGGCAACTAGTTGTTTTGAAATTTTTCATTTCTGTCTACTTTCATCTAAATACTTTTCCCAGTCTTCAGGAGTAGCAGAAGGAAACCTGTCAAATTGACACCGACGTGTGGAGGGCTGATAAATCTGGAGATTGGCTTCCCAGGGGTAAGTAGGATGGGTATGGTACAGTGATAGTAAGAAGTTTACATAAGCTGCTTCACTTCATGAGGGAAGTTCTACATTTACTTGTGACAATACTATGTAGGCTATTCAATAAGTGAGTTTCATTTAGTTGACAAAACCTTTCAAAACACAAAGCCCATACGACAAAAGGCAAAACACAGGGGTGGTAAAAACGATGAGAAAAACTCTACAGTTCAAAGATCATTAGCCTAGTAAGCTGAAGAACGTGTGTCTTATCCCAACTGAGTCACTTATCAGATCTGGGACTTTATGTAAGTGATATAATGTCCCCCAAACTCATTGCCCCTCTCACTGGTCACAAGAAGAGAGTACCACCCATTTAAGCTGACTCACTTAGTTGTTACAAGGATTAAATGAACT
This sequence comes from Neophocaena asiaeorientalis asiaeorientalis, assembly GCF_003031525.2. Lineage (NCBI taxonomy): Eukaryota > Metazoa > Chordata > Mammalia > Artiodactyla > Phocoenidae > Neophocaena > Neophocaena asiaeorientalis. Next base: position 1,953,638 of record NW_020172633.1, on the reverse strand, counting down.
CAAACGCATTTATTTTATATGTTGAAAACCTCATGGAAAATATTATGCTCCATCCAAGGCTGTAACATTGGCTGCGGTTCTCACTTAAAGACGATCCCTCCCCCCTGTAGTAGAGTTCTGTGCAGTCCTGTCTGTACCCTGCTCATATGTCTTGGGCAATCGTATAGTTTACCAAAGTCATAGGTCAGCCCCTATGGAGGTTTATGAAGATCAATGTTTAAATTGTTTAAAACTCTTGCTTGTGGTACAAGAGACTTTATATTTAAAAATTTCAACAAGAATATGCACCCAATGTTTTTAATCCAGCATTTATTTAAAGTGGCAGTGCTGTATAATTCCTATAAACAACCACGTTCTTTTTGGCAAGACGGTGAGTAAATTTGAATATGCCATTGTTTTGTTCTATCTATTTTTATCAGTATAATGCAGAGGAAGAATGAGAAGGAAAGACTGTCCATATACAATTCTTAAAACAGAAAGTGAATATTTTTTTCAGGTTAATTTCAAGCATAAGTGTCTAAATCATCCTCATGCAGCTTACTCCATGAGTGTCAGGTATTAGATAATTTTGACGCTTCTTCTCCTTCCCTTGAATCTGTTTTATGTGATGTCATATATCCTCCTGATTTTTTTTTGTTGTTTTGACAAGATGAATAAAATGCACTTTATGACCAAATCCATGTGTGTTTTGGACTGCTTCACTCAGAGATGTTTGGGGGAACTTAATCCAGAGAGATTTTATAGTTTAATACAGAAAATAAAGCTGAGAAAGTAAGCACTGAAAATAAATTACCTTGAAAATGGAGTAAATCCTTTTTATCTGTCTGTCTATATTTAATTTCTCTCATTTTCACATGAAAGAGGATGCTGCTTTGGAGAAAAGGATTTTAGCTTCAGGTTTAATATACTTATTCTGATTTCCCAAGCACAGGGATAATAACATCGTGGCAATCATTATGGTTTTTTATTATTTGCCACCCAAAACATTACTTCTGCCTTGGTTATTTTTAAATGTTTGCTGCAGAAATGTTCCTATTTCCAGTAAATTGCCAATATTCCTGAACCACACCATCTAGACTGTGTGCACAAATTAGAATATGTGGACAGAAAGAGTCAGTTGGAGTGACAGTCTACATTCACAACTAAATTGCTAATTGCTCTACTCTGAGAATTAAATCTAAGAGGCCATGATGTTGATAGAGTTTGAAATCATAGGCCAGAAAGGAAACTAGCCACAGCCTTTATATACGAGGATATAACTAGGAGATATAGATATAATTAGGAGAATTTTCTAACCTAGGTTTTCATAAATATCTTTATGAAAACCTAGGTTTTCATAAATATCTTTTGACCTTTTTTTTTTTTTTTTTACTGTGAGAGAACTACTGCTATCGTTAAAAGTTCTAAAAATCCAGAGCAACCCTTTATCTTTGTCTTTCCCTCAGAAGAGAAGAACTCTTCTTTGTAGAAGCATCATCAAATTAGGGCACAGGCTACCCAAAATAACTCCACCTGGGTTGGAGAATAAAGCATCGTCACCCTGTAGTATTTTATAGGTTTTACTTTATTTAGTATTTTAAGCTTCAATTTCACTGATAGCTCTTTTTATCTCTAGAGCTGGGGTCTGCAGATTTGGGTCCACTTTCTTTTTTTCCTCTACCAACAGTTCCAGTCCTAGCTGTCACCCAAAGTCGCATACTTTCACCAGAAGGGACTGCATTTGGATGAGAATCACTTCCTTGGCTTGGAGGCGCTTATTAAATTTCAAGCTACACTATTTACAATAGCCAGGACATGGAAGCAACCTAAGTGTCCATCGACAGATGAATGGATAAAGAAGATGTGGCACATATATACAATGGAATATTACTCAGCCATAAAAAGAAACGAAATTGAGTTATTTGTAGTGAGGTGGATGGACCTAGAATCTGTCATACAGAGTGAAGTAAGTCAGAAAGAGAAAAACAAATACCGTATGCTAACACATATATATGGAATCTAAGAAAAAAAAAAGGTCATGAAGAACCTAGGGGCAGGACAGGAATAAAGATGCAGATGTAGAGAATGGACTTGAAGACATGGGGAGGGGGAAGGGTAAGCTGGGATGAAGTGAGAGAGTGGCATGGACATATACACACGACAAAATGTAAAATAGCTAGTGGGAATCAGCCACATAGCACAGGGAGATCAGCTCGGTGCTTTGTGACCACCTAGAGGGATGGGATAGGGATGGTGGGAGGGAGATGCAAGAGGGAGGAGATATGGGGATATATGTATATATATAGCTGATTCACTTTGTTATAAAGCAGAAACTAACACACCATTGTAAAGCAATTATACTCCACTAAAGATGTTAAAAAAGAAAAATTTCAAGCTGCATAAAATGGCAAGGGAGGTAATTCAAAAAACAAACTCTTCCCTGAAACCAGCTTCATCAGGGAATAGTTCTGCCCCATGGTGGTAATTTACACCCCTGTCTTTACAAATCCCTTCTTTATCATTTTCTGTTTAGTTTAAAAGCTTAATGTGAGTTCTGTTGAATTAGACTTGAATCCCTGGGCCGTGGTGTTTGGCTCACATCTGCCCTAAGCACTGCATGGGAAAGCAGTCGCCACCAATGTCAACAGAGTCCTATAAAGATTAATGGGGAACCTGAAAATCAGCAAGGACTTTGAGTGATTTCAGGGATTTCAGACTCCAGAAATCAATTTCCCTGAATATGCCCTTGCTAATTTAACTGATAGTATTTGACACTCCTCTTACATACTACAAGCAGTAAGTAAGTAGGAGAATCAAGACTTTATTTTGACCAAGGATACAAATTAATATATACAAGATAGGTAGGTTTCAACATACAGATGTATATGTGCACATATATGAACCAATGTGGAAATCGAGCACAAGTTGTTTTTTCAAAATCAACTGTGCATTTCTCTATAAACACTTAAAGAATAATCACCCCCTACAGGGATGGAATCATTCAGATTAGACAAAATTAAGCAAAGGTTACTGCTTTGCATAATTTATTGCCATTTGTAAGAACAGTGCTCGACTACGTCCTTAACATTTTGAACTCAGATGACTAAAACAAGACAACTTTGGAATCCCAATAGAAAGGAGTGTATTATAGTTTCATGACATATTGATAAAGGCCTAATTTATATTAAAAACTCGAGAAAAATCACAAAACTGAGTGTCTTATGGAAGTTTTCTGAGGCATTTAAGTGATGTTTATGTACATATCTTTTAAGTGGTTCAAGTGAATTTTGCAATTATTTAGGAATATTTGTCCTATCTGCATAAAATGAGGACATTGTGATTTGGAGTTCTTCACAAGATTTTTTTTTAAGTCTGTAATTAATAGATTTTTAGTTTTATCCTAGCACCTGGATTTAGTAATTGCCTCTTCTAATATTTGGGAAAACTTTGTGAAAAGACAGTCTGAAATGAAAAAGTTGAGAAAAACAAAAGATAAAGGTAAAGATTTTGATGACTTGTGACCTTGCCTGCTACTGCCAGCTCTTAATAAGTATACTTTTTGAGGTCTCATTGATCCTTGATTTGAGTTCCCAGGTTTAGTAATAAAATATGACATGATTTCTCACTCTGGTTCAGGGCAATTTACTACCAAAGAAAATGCAAAATCCTGCCTTGTGTAGGGTTCTGACCTATTCAGAAAATTCACGAAGTTCATCAAAACTGCCTATTATAACTCAGAACTCCCCGTTTTCAATTTTGTTATGACATGAAACTAACAGAGTGTGATTTAAGCGGCTCGCGGTCCCGGGAAGTAATGCAGTTGACTACTGAAGCAAGTCTGCGAAAGTGAAGGATGTGATTTTCCAAGACCTGCTGCCTGCCTTTCTCTCTCTATTGTACACATTACATGTACACTCATGGGGCAGTTTTCTCCTCACTCCTGTTATCATCGTGGCTTCTGTGTTCAATTACACTACACCTAGCACCATGGTCTGCAGCCCAGTGCATCAAGCTTTCCCAAGCAGCAAATCTAGCCAAGTCTTTTGACTTTTTTGCTTCTTCTAAGGCTCACTTGACTTGACTCTACTGATAAAAAGTCAATGGAAATATTTTGAAGGGGGGGGAGAAAAAAACATTTCAGAGCAGTTAGACTTAGTAACGATTGTATTATTAAAAAAAGGTGCCAAAGGATTGATTGTCTGAAGGGCAAATAACAAGACAGAAAACTTCCACATGGATTTATACCGTAGAGACAGTGAAGGAAGGAGAAATTGGGATAGTCACAGCCACATGGATATGAAACTCAGGGCAGTAGATTTCACCGTGGTGACTGACAAAAAGGAGCTCTGCCGAAGGGACATCCGGACCTGGGGAGGGAAAGACCCACCACATGCTTCTGCCTCTTGTCATTACCAAACAAATGGCCCGACAAGGAGGTAAGACTGTGATTCACCACCCTTCTCATCAATGACGGTCCACAGTGAGTTTTAAACTCTAGCCCAGTGCTTCCTGGAGCCTCAGGCCACAGCTAACTCTTCGGGTGTCAGGCTTAACTCAGAAACAGAGCTATCACAAAATCATATCGCACCTTTCTGGACAAGCCAACCTTAAATGGAAATTGCTGACAACAAACCGTTTTTGGTTCGCTAAGACAGTTCCAGAACACACTTATATATTGTGAAAGACAAAAGAGCCAATGAAGGTCTGGCCTTTGAACTATTCAGACACCCACCAGATTTCTATTCTGTAAAACAGAATGAACTCTTCTTAATTTATTCACAAGCCACTTTATGTTAGTGATAATACGAACTCAAATTCATCATCACGTAACTCATACCTAAGCGTTTTTGGCTGAGACGCTTAAGTAGAACTTTTTTTGTTGTTCTTTCCTTCTATAAAATCTAGAACGAAATATAAATTAGAGGAGGAGAAAAAAATCAGACGTTATCAAATATTCGATATTGCTTCTGAAATTTTGTCATCTTTTCAAAGTGAGGAATACAGACTTTTCTTCAATCCTCTGCTTTGCTGGCACCTTTCCTGGGGCAGGGGCCAGGTGATTCAAAGGCGAATTACTACAAATGAAATACAATTCCTCAACCCCTGGGAGAAATGATCGCTTATTATGATGGAACTACAGGAAATGTGCTCCAACAGCTAGAGAAGCTGCTGATTTTCTGTACCATTTTTCTTGTTTTCTTTACTAAAACAGACGTTGTCCTCACACAGAGGATTTTTCTGTGCATTATTGCTGCTTTCATTCTCACCTGGACACGACAACAACCATCCGCATGCATGGCCCCCTGCATGTAGATTCTGCAGAATAAACATGAATAGACAGAAATATATGTTATTTGAGAAGTTATAGCTTTAACCTGTGTAGGACACAGTAGCTGCGGGTCTCTGTATCCCTCATATATACTACCATGCTTGTTGGTTCCTTCATCCTATTCTCAGTCTGCTCTTCATCATCTCAAATACATCACTTTAAGGTCTCAACAGGTTTATCAGAAAAGAGGTAAAAGCAGGAAAGGTGATCAGGAGGATGGATAGGGGCACAAAGGTATGCCAAAGGCCTCTCTTATTTTCAACTGCTACCCGAACCTTTGCTTCGTGTGGCCAAAGTTTTGTTCTGACCTGTCATCTGAATTAATTATTTTTGTCCCTCACAGAACACACAAGGGATAAAACACCCTCTCACCAGTGATGAGGCTTTTTACCAGTGACCTCAGAGGAGCTGAGGTGGCTTGGAGAGGCAAAGTGCGTGCGATTCAGAAATTTGGTGCAAGAAAGCACTTCCCACATCTGGAAAGATTGCCTGGATATCGTGCTTATGAGTTTGACATATACAACATTCTTTACTGTCATTTTACCTGTTTTTCCACTTATTTTACATTAACAAATGGTAACCAAATATAACAAGTACAATGCACTGCTTTTTAAAAAATTTTTGTTGGGGTATAGTTGATTTACCATGTTGTATTGGCTTCAGGTGTACGAGAAAGTGAATCAGTAATACATATACACATATCTACTCTTTTTTAAAGATTCTTTTCCCATATAGGCCATTACAGAATATTGAGTAGATTTCCCTGTGCTATACAATAGGTTTTTGTTAGTTATCTATTTTATATATAGTAGTGTGTATACGTCAATCCCAATCTCCCAATTTATCCCTCCCACCCCCCTGCCCTTATCCCCTGGTAACCATAAGTTTGTTTTCTACTTCTGTTTTGTAAATAAGTTCATTTGTGCCTTTTTTTTTAGATTTAATATATAAGCGATATCTTATGATATTTATCTTTCTCTGTCTGACTTATTTCACTCAGTATGACAATCTAGAGGTCCATCCATGTTGCTGCAAATGGCATTATTTTGTTCTTTTTTATGGCTGAGTAATGTTACATTGTGTATATGTACCACATCCTCTTTATCCATTACTCTGTTGATGGACACTTAGGTTGCTTCCATGTCCTGGCTATTGCAAATAGTGCTGCAGTGGACATTGTGGTACATGTCTCTTTTTGAATTATGGTTTTCTCAGGGTGTATGCCCAGTAGTGGGATTGCTGGGTCATATGGTAGTTCTATTTTTAGTTTTTTAAGGAAACTCCATACTGTTCTCCACAGTGGCTGTATCAATTTACATTCCCACCAACAGTGCAAGAGAGTTCCCTTTTCTCCACACCCTCCCCAGCATTTATTGTTTGTAGATTTTTTGATGATGGCCATTCTGACCATTGTGAGGTGATACCTCATTGTAGTTTTGACTTGCATTTCTCTAATAATTAGTGAGCATCTTTTCATGTGTTTGTTGGCTATCTGTATGTCTTCTTTGGATAAATGTCTATTTAGGTCTTCCAAGCATTTTTTGATTGGGTTATTTGTTTTTTTGACATTGAGCTGCATGAGCTGTTCGTATATTTTGGAGATTAATCCTTTGTTGGTTGCTTTGTTTGCACTGCTTTCTTATTTAAAAATAAAAAAAACTATAACCCAATATAAACATTACAATGCAAGTCTTTCTGCTTAAGAATAAATAAATGATTTTTTAACATGTTATAAGGAACCACATTGCATAGATAGCTTTGTTATTTCTTCAGGAAAAAATCACAAGCTTGGGAATTAAAGGCTTAAAGTCATTTTTCAAAAGATATCTACTCAGTGAAACTTGTCATCAATTCTATATATAAGTACATATATGTATGGGTTTGTATATTAAATATACATGTTTCAATAGAAACTAGCAATTGGATACTAGTAATTTAAAAATATGAATGAATAAAATCTTCCAGTTAGGATGGTTACATTTACAATTTTTCCACTTTACCATGGCACAAAAGCAATTTGCATTCAGTAGAAACCATAGTTTGAATTTTGAATTTTGATCTTTTCCTGGGGTAGTGATATATGCAGTATGATATTCCTCTGTGACGCTGCGTAGTGGCAGCTCCCAGTTAACCAGTTACGTAAACAATGGGTATACCGTAACCATTCTGTATCCAGAAAATCATTAGGTTTTTCATTTTCAGTCCAGTATTCAATAAATTACATGGGATATTCAACACTTTACTATGAAATAGGTTTTGTGTTAGATGATTTTCTCAACTGTAGACTAATGTAAGCATTCTGAGCTCGTTTAAGGTCGGCCAGGCTAAGCTATAATATATGGTAGGTTAAGTGTATTAAATGCATTTTCAGCTGAAGAGGGGTTTTTCGGGATGTAACCTCATAGTAAGTGGAAGAAAATCTGTAGATATGATTAGTGTGTCCTTATGAATTAATTTGTGTTAATATACAACTAAAATTCATGAACCTTCTTAATAGGTTTATATCTCTTTATGAGTTATTTGCTCATCCTTTTGATTTATTTGCCTATTGGTGTTTAGTTCCATCTTATTGTGAGGAAATTCTTCACTAGTTTTCACTCTTTGACAGTAAAACTAAATGAAGTATTTTATATTAGCAACTTTTAGAGTGAGGAAAAATATTGCAAAAATTAGGGAAAATGTTACAACCCTTTTCCCTGAAGTTCAATTCCTAATATTGTATGAAAAGTATACAATACTGTTAGCTTTCAAACTCCGCAGACCAACAGAAGCTAATTAATAACAGCTATCATTAGACTTATTAATATTATACTGGCCAGGAAGAGTTAAATACCCTTCTAGAGATCCCCAGCAAGTAATCTGGATACTAAGATAATTAAAGTAATTATATATTTATGCTCAATGGGATATTTGTAGGAAGTCAAATAAATTCAAGGCACTGTATATAAAGCTATTTAGGTGGTTTCTGCTATAATTTCACAGTGAAAGTTTTCTACTGAAATTCTAAACCGCCTGAACAATGTTTAGATTTGTGTATTCCCACTGCTGTAGCTATATAGCAAGACAAACTATATTCATTTATGAAACAGGTCCATTTTCTGTGATGACAGCTATATATATATATATAATTTAAAAAACCCAATTTTTCTTACCTTACTCCCCGACCCTAGTGGTTGTCAATATATTTGAACAGATGTATTGAAACATCCAAAACATCATGCATATGTATACATGCATACATTTGCATTGCTATAGAATTATTACATGATGAATTTGTAAATACTAGCACTATTTTCAATAGTGAAATCTAAAAATGTTAACCATTTCTTAACCCAGAAGGGTGTAATAATATTACACATATTTTCTCTCCAGTTTCTACAGCTCTGTTCCTAAGTCAAGATTCCATTTGTACGTATGAATACATTTTGTTCCCACTAGGCTTTAGTTTGAGCTTTTTTAATAATTAGTATGTCTCCACTGGTGATTATTTTATCTATTTTATACATTTTACACAGGCTCATAACATTTGAAGATTAAATACAAGTTGCAAACACAAAAACATGCCATCTGAATTTTTTTAAAAAAACCAAAAGTCATGCATTAAATATCAAATTAAATTCTGCTTTGAAGAAAAAACATTAAACATTCATTGGATGAATTGTGAGAAAATCCATTTCTAATGGTGACTTTATATCAGTCCACAGGGAACCCCATCAATGCACAGCTGAGTAATGACTATCATTTTCAGTTGATTTCATTAGTATTTAGGTTGTAGTATAGAGCACATGCCCAGCGATATTCTGAAAGTCAGTGACTTATACACATTTAGTGTGATTTTGCCTTGGATAATATAAAAGTGATTTAATAGCTAAGTGAAGAGTTTGTTTTGCCTACCTAAATCCACTTATTCAAAAATAAATATTAACTTTAATATTTATTTTTATAAAATATTTTTATAAAATAGCATTTAATGCATTATTGCCACCCATTAAAACAAAGCATTATAATGCTGTCTGCTGACCATCTTCATGTCAGGTAAGTACACTCTTACAGTCTTCTTTCTGGCTGAAACCCTTGAACTTTTTGATTGAGAGTGTATTTTTAGGAACGATATGTGCTTTACTTATACAGTAAGCTAGCTGAATGATGCTGGCCCACCAAATAAAGAAAGCAGTTGTTATGCAAAGACACAGAGAGAGCCCACCTAACTGTTTGATATAAAGGAAAATATTTTATCCTCTAGGTTTTAAAATAACAACAACAAAAATAAGTGCTGCTTGGACGTTTGTACTCAAATATGGTTCCATTTCTGTGATGTGCGTTTTTTGGTTCTAAGGGATATTAAAGGTGAAAAACGCAAGTTGTGGAATCAGCTCCTACACATTAAATATCATTCTGTGCAATGAGGTTTCCAGAGAAATAAATACTTTATTCTTGACATCAAGGAGGGGACCAGAGGCCATTGGCCAAACAAGCAACATAATCAATAAGTATCATGGGTTGGAGGGTGGTCTTGCTTTTAGAAGAAAATCAAAAGCATCAGAAGCAGATATCAGATATTTTAAAATAGTCAGTTATCTCACTCTAAAGTATCGTTTCCCTGAAATTTATAGGATTCATGTTGTAAGGATTAAATGAGAAAAATGTTTAATATGTTTTGAAAAGCATGAAGGTCTGTCTTCTAAGACCAAATTCAAAGAAAAACATCAGTATGCTTTATTTTCTGAGTAATTGATATTTTCCCCATATTGTTTACTCTGGTGGAGAGTTTTTTCATACGATTCCTCAGAAACTAAAATTAATGTTTGGAAAAAGTCATTACTAATGCTTAAGCAAAATAATTATGATTGTAAAAATTTCTTCTGTTTCAACTAGGTCATCCTCACTATGTTTTTAGCATAGAATGGGAATAGTCTATATTACTGTGGGAATAAACCTCCAAGGGAAACAACAAGTAAATGCTTTGAATAGAGACAAAATTTACTTTAAAGTTTACAATACTGAAGTTTCATCAAGAATTTGCCTTTGGGGTATCTATGTAAAGTTGCAAAGCATCTCCTAACTTCTTCCAATTAACAATCAATCAAAATTTTCTGAGATAATATAATTCAAATATTCGTTTCAAGCTACTCATTGTAAATGCTCCAGTATATATGCTCTTAATTCCTCCTGAGTTATTTCAGAATAACACCTGCATCTAAAGTCATTCTGGCTATACTTCCACTTGGGGAACTCTGGAACGTGACTAAAGCAGCAGCCACAAGGCACCAAAGCCGGTTTCTAGAACTTTAAACAGCCATGGCAGAAGTGAAGTGCTGTATCTGTTAAATCCTAACCAGGGGAAACCTACAGCTGTGGAACTATCTGTTTAATTCAAACTGACTTTGCTCTGAACTGTAGACAATTGTGCCTACCCGAGAGCAATTTTCAGTCTGTTTTGCATATGAGACTGATTGACTCCAGACTGACTGAATTCTGCTTTAAAGGGAAGCTTATTGATACCAGGGAGAATATTAATGAAAGCTATTGACATCCCACTTTATCATTTAGTCCACATATGGGTTCAGGAATCAATTAACAAGTATCTTTATTTCTATCTTATTAAAGTAGGAGAAGAAACAAAGAAAATTATACTGATCCTTTGATGGAATTGACGTTTAAACTGGGAAAGTGTTACTCATCATGACTATGAAATGAACTAGTGTCCAAATATCACAAGCCTGTAATGTTGATATTTAGGACAAGCAGCCTTCTCACTGTCTACTCACAGTCAACCTGGGATAACAAGTTTTGACAGGACTCTTTTTGACCATCTTTCTTCATTACCACGCCCAGCTGTTAAGCTCCTCTAATTTCCACCTGCTGGCTTTATTGTTTTCAACAATGCATTGGTACATAATCTGCTTCACAGACAATCAAATCCAGGCTCCTTTGAGATGACAGTTCCACAAATCAGTGTTTGACATTTATTCTGACTCCAGGAGGGCTGTTTCCCCAGTTCACTCTGGCAAACTAGCCAGCCTACCATTTCATCTATATCTCCAATTAATCTGTCAGTCTCCTTCTCATGCCTCCCTGCTCCACACTCAAAAAACCACTGTTTTTGGAGAATGCTCTTAAGCTTGAAGTTCTCCAAATTCTATTGCAAATGAAGTCAATTCATTTGGAGAAGTAATTGGAGGTCTCTCACCTGTGTCTTCCTTCTCCGAGACAAAACCTCTGAGCTACGGCACTGGTGTTGGGGATGGGAAAATAATGCACTTCTGTCTGAGTGATACCCCCATTTAGGAGCTGAGCTCTCCATGGATGTGGGGACAGCAGCCCCAAGTCTCTTTGCTTTGAATCTTTTTACATGGAACTCCCATGCCAGGATTCAAAGCAAAGGTGACTGGGGCCCCAGTATTATCAGCAGGACCACATCTAAGATGAGTCTCTGTCCCACCAGAGTGGGCTGGGCAAAGAAGGGAGCTGTCATTTATTTTTTTGTACTAGAATTTAGCCTCAGCAGCAGATAGCAAGATAAGGAATGTTGTCCCACCATTCCCAGTAAGATAGCCCTCCAACCAGGATTCAGAGGAAGAGGGAGCCCTGTGTTCCTTACCATGTCAATCTGGAGAGGACTTTCCATGTTGCTGAGTAGGGAGGTGGGAAGTAGAGTGTTGGTTTTGGTTCGTATACCACAGATCCTTGCAGTTCTATTAAGTTGTAGTATACTTTCTTGAATATATGTTTTTTCATTTGTTGTATGCCCTTAAGGCCATTTTCAAATACTTTAAATGGTTGTTTTCAAAAAATGATTTCACCAGTTTTGATGGGCAATGTGTCTGCAGAACTTCTCACCCTTTTATGTCAGAAGTGGAACTCCCAGCCTAGATTTCTATATCAAGCAAAAATGTCTTTCAAAAGTAAAGGTAGTCCCTTAATGACCAATCATGTTGAACGTATTTTCGTGTGCTTGTTTCTTTTTTGAATAAATATCTATTCAAGTCCTTTACCCATTTTTAAATTGGATTATTTGTCTTTTTGTTGTTGAATTGTAAGAGGACTTTTTAAAATATATTCTGGACTCTAGACCCTTATCAGATATAGGGTTTGAAAATATTTTCTAACATTCTGTAGGCTGACTTTATATTTTCTTGGTAATGTCCTTTGATGCACATATTTTTTAATTTGGATGAAGTCCCATTTACCTAGTTTTTTCTATTGTTGCTTGTGCTTTTGGTGTCAAATAAGAATCTACTGAAAAATCTAAGGTCATGAAGATTTACCCTTATGTTTTTTTTTTAAGAGTTTTATCATTTTGGCTCTTATGTTTAGTTCATTGATCCATTTTAAGCTAATTTTTGTATATGTCATGAGGTAGGGGTTGGAGAGAGCAGCAAGAAGAATTAGGAGAAAGAAGGGATGACAAAGGGTGATGGGGAACTTTTTAAGTGTGATGCATGTGTTTATTATCTTGATGGTGATGTTGGTTTCACAGGTATATATATGTTAAAACCTTCAACAATTTACACTTTAAATATACGCAGTTTATTATGCGTTAATAAATATCAACAAACATGTTAAACAGAGAAATTCATGAAAAAAATACAAACCTAGAACTTTAAATCCAGCTACCATGAAGCTCCAAGAAAGAGAGTGGAATATAAAAATATTTTAATTGACTTCTCAGCTCACATTGATCTGTAGTATCAGATCAGAAGGCACTTTAACTAAATGTTCACTACCGTTATACCCTTTGAAGTTCAGTTCTGACCATGTTTCTGTGCTTAGCTTTTCAGCCTAGGTTAAGCATGCACACGTATCCCTTTATTTATTCATACATAAGTGTAACCAATATTCACTGAGTGCATTCTATGTAATTAACAGGGCCAGCACCTGAAACTCAAAAGTCAGGCATACAGTATGTATTTGATACATCATTATTAATTGAGTGAATGAAGAAGAAATTTATAATAGGCGGCACTTCAGATACAGAGGTTAGAAAAATAGTCATGTTTTCTGGTCTCTTGGAACAAAGATCAAAAATTATCATTTGATAGATCAAGTAGTAATGTAGAAATTTTATATTTGCTTTTTTTAAATGTTTGCTTAGAGCATACTGAATCTTTCATATTAAGTGTTTGAATCTCCTATTACCACTGAATCCATGCCATGCTTTTGTAGCATTTTAAGAAAATATCTACTACTGAGAAATTTAAAACATAAATTTCCTTTCCTTGCTGAGAACAAGTCTGTCCTGACAACTAGAAAATAAGTCTCTTTGAGCAATACACTTTCCTTTGAAATACCTGTAATACCTCTAAGTGTCTTCATTCATCACCATAAAGAAAGTTTCAAAAGTGAATTGCAGTATTTGACAGGGAGAAAGTTCTGAATTAGAGAATAAAGAGACAATGTCATAAACATCTAATTGTGTACATCTTTAAAAACATCTAATTGTGTCTATAAATCACTTTATTAAATATTCAAAATAAGTGTGTCTTATATGGTTAAACCAATCTGCATTTAACAATTCTTAAATTAATATATCAAATAAATCTCAAAAATGAAATGTAAGTGATTAATTCAAAAATCGTATTCATATTGTTTAAGCTGATTTGTTATGGTGTGGTGCCAAACCATGATTTTTAACACAATGTCTTAATTATTGTAGCTTTATAGAAAGTATTGAAGTCTATAGTGTAAATCCTCCAATTTTGTTCTTTTTCATCAATATTGGTTTATCTATTCTAAATCCTTTGCATTTCCATAGATATTTTAGAATCAGCTTATCCATTTTTATTGTAAAAAAGGGTCTTCTGAGATTTTTATTGAGTTTGTATCGACCCTATGGATCATTTTGTCAGAGCAGAAAAAAAGTTCAAACATAAAATTGAAAATGAAATAAAATTAGGAATATTTTTTAAAAGTTGAATATTAACTGAAAATGCATTTATTTTCATTTTGAATATGTTTAAATCTTTATTGAGGTAAAATTATACAGAGTGAAATGCACAGTTATATGAGTTTTGACAAGTGCGTATTTTACCCATCTAACCACACCCTATTTAGATACAGAACATTTCCATCATCCCCAAAAGTTCTCTTATACCCTTTCCCAGGCAATTCTTATACTCCCTCCAATCAGAGACAACCATTTTACTGATTTTCACTAGTACTTTTTGACTGCTTAAGAATTTTATATAAATGGACTCATACAATGTTGGCTGTGTCTTAGTCTGCTTGTGCTGCCATAGCAAAATGCCATAGACTGGGTGGCTTAAACAACAGACATTTATTTTCTTATAGTTTTGGAGACTGGAATTCCAAGATGAGTGCCAGCTTTTTTGAGTTCTGGTAAGGGCTCTCTTTCTGGTTTGCAGTTGGATGCCTTTTCACTGTGTGCTCACATGGCTTCTCTTTTGTGCATGCATAAGGAAAGAAAAAGAGAGTGGGGAGGAGAGAGAGAGTGAGAGAGAGCACACTTTGGTGTCTATTCTTATAAGCCCATCATAAAAGATCAGCCCTCCCCACCCCCACCCCACCCCCCGCCGACTTCATCCAACCATTACTACTTCCCAAAGACCCCCATCTAAAGCACCATCACATTAGAGGTCAGGACTTCAACATATTAATTTTGGGGATGGGCACAAACATTCAGTCCATAACAGTCTGTTTCATTTCTTTCTTTTTCCTTCCTTTCTTCTCTCTCTCTTTCTCTGTCTCTCTCTTTTTGTTTCCTTAGCATACTTCTGAGATTCATTCATGTTATTGTGTATCTGCTGTTCGTTACTTTTTACTGCTGACTGGTATTTTTCTGTATAAAGATCCCACAATTTGTTGATCTCTTTTCCAACTGATGAACTTATTTTTTTTCAGGCAGGGCTATAATGAATAAAACTCCTATGAACAATATTCTGTGATGTGGAGCTAACATCTGTGAAAGAAGAGGCAGGAGGAAGCATAATTAGGCAGGGAGAGCCTCCGACTGCAATGCAGATCTGACAAAGTCTCAGCCAAACAATTACAGTCTTCAGAACAAAGACTGCCCATTAGAAGACTCTTGTTTTGCAGATAAATGGCCAGGTGATGCACAGGTTAGGAAGCAGCACCCAAGAGTATGGATGCCTTCAGTTTGAGCACTAAGGTGAATCCTGAAGATGACGCAGCTGGATGCTGGTAGCTAACTGAACAACTCTCAGATGAAACGCAAGCTCTTTTATCAAGAGAGATCAGAATGGTACAACTCCATGACTGCCTCAAAGGGTTAAGCGTTAACCGTATGTTTAACTCTAAAGATACTGCCAAACAGTTTTTCACTGCAGTTGTTACAGTTTACACTCCCTTCAGTAATGCATGAGAGATCTGGTTGTCACATAACATTTGTTGTTGTCAGTCTTTTAAAATGGTATACATTCTAATGGATGTGCAGCGGTATCTAATTGTGCTGTTAATTTGTGTATCCTTGATAATTTATTCTGCGCATTTTTATAGCTTATTTTTCATTACCTACTTCTATGAGCTGACTCAAGTCTTCTGCCCGTGTTTTTTTTTTTTTTTTAAGTGGATTGTCTTTTTAGTATGAACTGTAGTATAGTTTTTCTTTTTTTTTTTCTTTTTTCTTTCAGTCTATGTATGGCTCACTTATTCACTCATTTTCTTAATAGGACATCTGATGAGCAGATATTTGATGAACACCAAATGATCAATTCTTTTATTTTTAGTGATTTTTTTGGTATGGCTTGTGATTATTCTACAGAAACTATGCCTATCTACAGGACATATGGATTTTCTCTCCTGTTTCATTTTTTTCCAGAATTTATATAATTTGAGCTTATATGATTAGTTTGATGATTCTTCATGAATTAATTTTAGTGTGCATGTTATGAGGTAGGGGATGTATTATTCCCTTTACATAAGAATGGCTTCAATTTGGTGATATTTCATTTGTATTCATCTATAATTATCTTTTCTTCTGATGCCCTAGTCAGGTGTTTGTATCAGAGTTTTATTCTAGCTCCCAAAAATGAGTTAGGAGGTGTTTCCAGTTTCTCTGTTTTTATATTTTGAACATGTGTAAGTTTGGGTCTATTTTTAAACATCTCTATATAAGATAAAATTCACCCATGTCACTGTCTTGGATTGGAGTTTGCTCAGTGGACAGGCTTTGTAACAGTTCAATTTCTTTAGTAGCTGTATGATTATTAATATTTTTTTACCTTTTATAGGATCAATTTTGCTTAATTGTATTTTTTAAAGAATTTGTTCATTTAACCTTAGCTATATAATTTATTGACATAAAGTTCTTTGAGATATTTGGTTATGATACTTTTAATGTCTCTGGAATCTCTAATATTATTCTTTCATTTTTTCCTCCTTTTCTGATCAGTCTTCCTAGTAATTTCATCAATTTCTTTAGAAACCAACTTTGGCTTTGTTAATTCCCTCTTTGTCTGTTTTTTAATTTACCTTCTTCTCTTCTTATCTTTGTCATATCTTTATGCAACTTAAGATTTATTTTGATCTATTTTTTTCTTGCTTCTTAACATGAAAGCTTGGAGAATTTATTTTGAACTATCATTTTCTTTGATATATGTCATAACTATTATGCATTTATATTTATAAACACTGCTTTGATTACATCCCTCAAGTTTTATTTCTATATATATATATATATATATTTTTTTTTTTTTTTTTTTTTTTTTTGCTCCCCCT
>NW_020172633.1:1904532-1936417 GCF_003031525.2 Neophocaena asiaeorientalis asiaeorientalis | reverse complement strand
GCTCAAACCCTTGTCCCTTGCATTGGCAGGCAGACTCTGAACCACTGCGCCACCAGGGAAGCCCCATATTTTTTAAATTAATTAATTAATTTATATATTTTTGGCTGCATTGCTGTACATGGGCTTTCTCTAGTTGCGGCAAGCAGGGGCTACTCTTCATTGTGGTACATGGACTTCTCATTTTGGTGGCTTCTCTTGTTGCAGAGAATGAGCTCTAGGCATGCAGGCTTCAGTGGTTGTGGTGCGTGGGCTCAGTAGTTGTGGCTCACAGGCTCTAGAGCACAGGCTCAGTAGTTGTGGCGCATGGGCTTAATTGCTCTGCAGCATGTGGGATCTTCCTGGACCAGGGCTCAAACCCATGTTCCCTGCATTCTTAACCACTGCACCACCCAGGAAGCCCTCAATATTTTTTTATAACCATTTAGTTTAAAACATTTTTTAATTCCCCTGCTCTTTTTTTTTTTTTGGTAGCTCAATTTACAAATATTTGGTCACTTACTAGGTAACCTTTTGATGTTGATTCTTAATTTTGTTCTGTTTTGGTCAGAAAATGTCCTCTGATTCAATGCTGTGGGATTTATTGAAAACTATTTTTTATGACAAAACATATGGCCCACGATGGTGAATGCTCCATATGAAAATAGTGTGGATTCTTTGAGTCATTGGTAAGGCATTCTATAAATGTGAATTAGATTTAGTGTGTTGATGGTTTTGTCAGTTGAAATCTTAATCTAACTGTGTTTGTTTATTTTTCTATTTCTCCTTTCACTTCTGTCCGTTTTTGCTTCATATATTTTAAAATTCAGTTATACAATGTGTGCACATTTAGGTGTGTTATGTATTTTTGAAGGACTGGCTCTTTTATCATTTTGGAATATTTCTATTTTTCTCTGGTTATTTGTCTTTTCTTGAAGTCCATTGTGTCTGATAATAACAGAGATAATCCAGCTTTCATATGATTAGTGTTTGCCTTGTATATCTTTTTCTATCCTTTTACATAAAATCAGTCCTAGGCATCATATTTCAAGTGTATTTCTGATAAGTAGCATAAAGTGGGTTTTTTTAAAATCCAAGATGAAAATCTTTCTTTTCATTGGAACATATAGATTATTTACATTTACTGTAAATATTGATACGGTTGAGTTTAAGTCTACTATCTTGCTACTTGTTTTCTTCTTGCCCCAGTTAGTATTTGTTTCCCTTATTTTCCTTTCCTAACATTTTTTGGGGATAATTAAGTGTTCCTAGTGTTTAATTATGTCTCTTTTGATTTTTAGCTACATCTCCTTGTCTTATTCTTATAGTTGTTGCTCTAGGGATTATGATATTTATTCTTAGGTCACTGTAGTCAATAGTAAATTAATATTGTGCCACTCAACATGTAACATACTAGTCTTACAATGGAATATGTTCATTTATTTCTTTCCATATCTGGTATTATGTTTGTCATATATAATTCTTAAATATGTTATAATGTCACATTGATACACACACAGGGATATCACTTTAGTTTTTAACAGTCTGTTATCTTTTAAATAAACTAAGATACAAGAAGATAACTTAAAAAGCATATTTACCCACATATTTAGAATTTCTGACACTCTTCATTCCTTTGTATGACTCAAAGTTTCTACCTACTATTATTTTCTTTAAGATGAAGAACTTTCTTTAACATTTTCTGTAGATCTCCTGCCAATCAGCAGTTGCTATTTAAAATGTTTTCATTTCAATGGAATTTTTGAAGAATACTTTTGCAGGATTTTTGTACAATATGTTGAAGGATATTTTGCATAACATTCATAAAGAATATAGAATTCTAGGTTGACTATATATTTATTTCCCCATTCAGCATTTAAAAAATATAATCCCATTGTCTCTTGGCTTGCATTGTTTCAGAAAACTAGTCATCCGCCTCTATAATAGTTTTCCTATATTTAATATACTTTTAAATTCTGGTTGCTTTTAGGATGTTTTCTTTATTTTTAGTTTTTAATAATTGATTGTCATATTCCTGTGTATGGTTTTCTTATCTTTTCCTACTTAGAATTGTTGAACTTGTTAGACAATTTTTTGATCAAATTTGGAAAATGTTTGGCTATATTATTCCTTAAAATATTTATTTCTGCCCAACATTCTCTTGTTTTCTTTTCAAGATGCCAGTTAATTCTTTGTTAAACTTATTGATGTTGTCTCAAATTTCATTGAGGTTTTTATTCCCCATCTTCTTTTCCTCTCTGTGTTTTAGTCTTGATAAAGTTGTTTGACTCATTTTCAGCTCACATACCTATTCTTTTTTAATGTCAAAGCTTCTGTTAAAACTATTTAGAGTCATTTTTAATTTCAGATATTGTATTTTTCAGTCCCATAATTTCCTTTCTTTAAATAATTTCTATTTTTCTTTTGAAACATCTGCTCATTTATTGTGTCCAATTTTTGCTTTAAATCCTGGAATGTATTTATATCTGCTTAGAGCCCTTGTCTTCTAATTTCAACATCTGTGTAATCTATTGATCAGCGTTTTTGTTTGTTTGTTTTTTCTATTTATGGGGCACATTTTCCTAATTCTCCATATTTTAATATAACATGGACATTGTGCATGCTATGTTGTGGATTTTGTTTGCGTTCTAATAAAAATGTTGCATTTTCCTCTGGCAGATAGTAAATTTACTAGAATATCTGTTTTGTCTTGTGGAGAATTGTTTTCATACTTTAAAGGAGTGGGTCTAGAAAATGTCTTTTTTCTATGGTATGATATGGCTCTTCTAGACAGTCAAATGAATGCCTAGACTATTTAGCCTCATTTCTCCACTCTGAATGGTTGGAACTTTAATGTCTTCTAGTACTATATGAAGTCTGGAATTTTCTTTCAGCACACAAGTCTCCCAATAGCTGTTCTCTGTCGATACCTCTGTCAATGTGCAGGTGAATATTTGGCAAAAAATTAAAAGGGGTCCCAAAGCATAGTTTTGGAGCTGTACCCTCCAAAACTATGGTACTCTAGGCTGTACCCTCCTCTTAAACATCCTACCTTGAAAATTCTAATCATCTCAACAACACTGATCTTTGATTGCTATTCGCTCTGCCCAGCAAGACTGTTTCTCTCTGTTTGGATCCCATTCCCACATGTGTACAAAGTGCCACAGGCGGAAAGTTGGGGGGAAGTGAAGCTTGCTTCATATTTTTTTCTTCCCTCAAATAGCAAAACAGGTACTGCTTGTTGCTAATACCTGAAAATAGATACTTCATATTCCTTTTTCAATTAAAAACTCATTTACAGTGGAACAATGTCTTATACCAGCTACTAAATTATGCCTGGGACTAGAATTCCATATTGAATTTTTTTTAAACTGTGAATTTCCAAAGTGTTTCAGCACTATGTTTCTATTAGAGACAAAATTCAGATTCAAAATGTTAAATTAAAAATATTTTTCACCTTGCCATATTAAAGCATTACATCTTGTCAATGTTGAAGTAATTAATTAAAAATGCTAACTGAATATCCCAAGCCTTATAATTGAAATTATTTCGTTCAAGAGTTTACAATCCCATAATTTAAAAGTACACATCTATTTATCTTTGACTTCCTTAAAAAATTCTATTCCAAATATCCAGAGAAGCAGAATTGGCGTCATAAATTATAATCAATCTATACACGTAATATTAAACATTCACATTATGTAATGCCATAATGTATATATATATATATTTTGTGTGTGTGGTACGCGGGCCTCTCACTGTTCTGGCCTCTCCCGTTGCGGAGCAACAGGCTCGGACGCGCAGGCTCAGCGGCCATGGCTCACGGGAGCAGCTGCTCCGCGGCATGTGGGATCTTCCCGGACAGGGGCACGAACCCGCGTCCCCTGCATCGGCAGGCGGACTCTCAACCACTGCGCCACCAGGGAAGCCCCAAAGTCAATATTTTAAGTGACAGAAAAGTTGAATAAGCTAATATCTGTCACAATTTCCAAGAATTTTAGCAATTTGACCTGTGACCCATGGAAATGCATAAAGACGTTGCTAAATCAATTGGCTTCTTCTTGAGTAACCACAGCCAACCAGGTCTCATCAGGGAGAGACAACATAGTTCTGTTATTACCATTACTGACTTGTTACAGTGCAATAGCTTTGGGGTCAGTGAAAATCCTAGTTTAATGAGGGAAGCTACCTCCCTTGTGACAGAATTTTTTTTTCTCCAAGGAGAAGTTAAAGTTTTTGAGAATTTCAGAAAGTCCTAAGGACAATTCCTAAAAGGAACGATAGCCTTGGACCTTGGCAGCTCTGGCAGCAAACTATATGGATTTTGTACAATGCTTTATATTTCTAGGCCAAAATAACTATGTAATTATTTTGCAATTATAACGCAATCATTTACTGGCAACTAGAAGTTTTGCATTTTTTATGGTAATTCCAAGTTTAACTACCATATAATTTGTAAGAAAGAAATAGCTGTGAAATTACTCTGTATTAACACAGTAATTACCAAATATGTCCAGGCTTATTTGTGTCTTATGTAATAGAGATTCCCACACCTGCAAACTGCAAATTACATAGCAGCTATGTATGCTTTCTTCATGTAGTCTATCATAAAACAAAAGGCTGTGAGGTAGGTATTCATTTCATCATATCACTGTATTAGGTTATCAGTTTAATGCTGTATTTTGTCACAGCTTTGTCTCTGTGGTTGCAGTAGAATTGCTCCATCAGAGAAAAGTAGAAATAATTTCAGAGCTGCAAGAAAAAGATAGTACGGTGGAAAGAGTAGGAGTTTTGAAGTCAGCTTTGTGTTTGAAGTCTAGCTTACTTACTTTCTCACAGAGTAATTTGGACAAATTACCTAATTTTCTATAAAATAAGATTTATAAATTTATAAATTCTAGGGGTGTTATAAGACTGGATAATAAGTATTATGTATACATTATCTATCTTCATGACTGGTTCATTTAGTCAAAAGTTCATTTCCCAAATATCTATGAACCAGTCACTCTATTAGCCACTAGGAGCACAATTATGAGGAAAAACAGATATAATCCCTACCCCCATAGTTCTTAAGGTCAAGTAGAACCTATTAACTGTAACTGAATTATCACACACATGTAAATGTAAAATTGCAACTGTGATAAGTGCCATGAAGAAAAGAATACAATGCAATGACAGCATACCTTCCTTGAGATAAATCTTAACTAGAAGAGTTAAGCACGATCTCACAAAAACCTGTACACAAGTGTTCACAGCAGCTTTTATGTGTCTGTGTGTATATATATATATATATTCAAATTTATTTATTTATTTTTGGCCGTGTTGGGTCTTTGTTGCTGCACGTGGGCTTCTCACGGCAGTGGCTTCTCCTGTTGCAGAGCACGGGCTCTAGGTGCGCAGGCTTCAGTAGTTGTGGCTCGCGGGCTCTAGAGCACAGGCTCAGTAGTTGTGGTGCACAGGCTTAGTTGCTCTGCGTCATGTGGGATCTTCCCGGACCAGAGATCGAACCTGTGTTCCCTGCATTGGCAGGCGGATTCTTAAGCACTGTGCCACCAGGGAAGTTCCCACAGCAGCTTTATTTATAAGAGCCCAAACTGGAACAGTCCAGATGTCACGTGGAACAGGCCAGATGTCATGTGGAACAGGTGGATACGTCACCAAATTCTAGAGCAAACATATCATTTGGCAATAAATACTACTCAGCAATAAAAAGGAACCAACTATTTGATACATGTCACAACCTGGATGAATCTCCAAGGAATTGTGCTGACCAAAAATGTCAATCCCAAAAGATTATGTACTGTATGATTCATTTATGTATTTTTGAAGTGGCAAAATTTTAGCAATTGAGAGTCATTTTATGGTTGCCAGTGCATGATAGGGTGGTAACTGTGTTATAAATACAAAATACAAAGGGTCCTTGTGGTAACAGAAATATTCAGTATCTTATCTGTGATGGTGGATACATAAACCTACACATGGAATAAAATTGTATAGAATTAAATAAACACAAATGAGTACAAGTGAAACTAGGGAAATATTAAACAGTTGGACTTATCAATATCAATATCCTGCTTGTGATATTGTACACAAATAATTTGCAAAATGTTACGATTGGGGAAAATTGGATAAAGGGTACAAAAGATCTCTCTGTATTATTTCTTACAACTGCATATAAATCTACAATCACCTTAATAAAAATTCAATTAAAAACAAGCTTGCATTCTTGTAATCCCTCCCTCCTCAAAAACAAAACAAAAAGACAAAATAATAACTCAAAGATGGAAAGAGCTAAGAAGAGCTATCTTCACAGAAAATGAAGCTTCTGGCAGAAAACATTACATATAAAAGGAACCAAAGAAACACCTGTGTGTGTGTCGAGCAAAGAGAAAGAGAGATATTAGGTTGTTGTATGAGGTGGGAATGAAGAGAATTCAGAGGCCAGGTTATTCAGAGCTTTGGAGTCAACAGTAAAAGATTCAGTAAAGCAAAATGACATCAGATTTAAACTTTGAATCTTTCATTCTGAAAGATATATGTTTAAAGGAAACAGAATAAATATACAACTGTTCACCTCCCTTCTCTTCCAAAACTAAAATATTGAAAATGATGGCATTTTAAAAGTATTACCTACCCACAAGAACTGAGAGATTAGAGTAGGAGGCAATAGCAGATGAGGTACTTTAACACATTTTTGAAGGATAGAAAGAAGATTGACAGATAACCTATTCAGTGAAAGAAAGAAAGCTTTAATTTAAGGAACTTCAGTGGAGATAACAGATTTTACTCTTCAGATCCCTAGGAAGCTCATGTCTTGGATTCCCCAGGTAACACATGAAGCATGAGTGAAGCTGTAGCTGGGAGGGGAGGGAGGAGGTTGTTTGAAAGTTTGTAGGCAGAGAAATTGGTTGACTTGCTTCTGGTTCTCTCCTACACAGTAAGGACACAGTTATCCAGGGAGAAGCTCACCTCCCTCCCAATAGGCTCAGACCACACTTTTACCTTCTCTTATAATTTCAGTTGCCAGATACTTGTTCCACTCCAACCCACCACCACCTAGGCATGAAATGCAAGTAGAGAAGGAGAGGGAAAAAAGGAGAAAATGGAATAAGAGAGAAGATAAAAAGGTTAATTCCAAGGAACTTATAAAAATGAGAAATGAAAGATTAGAATTAAAACGATTAAAATAAAAACAAATCTATAAAACATGTTCTTCCTCTCCCTGGCACATTGAGTGGTGGGTTTATTACAAAGAGCTTGGAAAAATAACAATTTCAAACTCTCATTGGAAACATTTGTCAGCAACAGATATTTCAAAAATTTTTAAAAGATTGTATTTGGCAACTATGATGCCTAGGGAAACAGTTCATGTTCCTTTGCTCTTGGCTGTGCTGACTTTCACTGGTGGTCCAGACTCTACATCTGAATAGTACTTCCCTTCCTTCTCAAAGTGTCCGGTTTGGATAATAAATTATATGATCATCGTAACTAAGTATGAACTCCCTTCTAAACACCATGCAAAATACCTGATACTGGGAGGTGAGCCCTCAATATACCAGCTTTGAGGAAATTATAATCTTTTATTGGCCAGAGACCAAATATCTGACATGGACGATGACAAATTATTGGCAATGACCAATCTAACATGTTTAAGCAACTTTCACATATTAAATTATTTTAAAAGAAAAAACTACATCTTCAAATTTTAAATAAGTTCAGTTTTCAAGGACTTTATATAAAGACCCTATCGTAATAGAGTTTTGAAAAATGTTTATTCAATTCTCCTCCCTACATTGAACAATTGAATAGGAAAAAACAGGACTAATATTTAAATTTTAGAGATTCATTTTTAAAGCTCCCCCTCTTGCATTTTATTGAGGTGTCAAGTATTTTTTTTGCATAGCTGGCAGAATGAAGTTTCCCATAATTTGCTGAAATTCACTTAATGCTCTGTCAGCCATCACAATTTATTGCAGTGTTGTCCAGATGAGCCAGAATACAATAATAGAATACAAGATGATATATTACATAGTAAGCCAAGAAAGGAAGAGCTTCAATTAGACAGGAAAATGAGATTATTTTAAGGAGTTAAAACAAAAAGTGTGTCTATACTTCATAATTTCTCAGCCCAAAGCAACCTGAAGTTGCAAAGGAAAAAGAGAAGAATAGAATAGATTTTTAAACTATTGCTTGATTAGGAGGCTGTCACCATCTCCCCCAATAAGTCTAGAGAGAGTGATATATGTTCCAATCTGATTGATAGGTAACAAGTGTCAATACTCCCTAGAGCATAAGTTACTGCAAAAATACAGCTATTTTAACTATGCCCATGACTGTGAGCTTGCCTTGCTAACCAAACTAGTTGATAAGTGATGTTCTGTGCTAAAAAGCACCTGTGAAGTGTCAGTGCAGCCGTATCTATCACACCCTAGTGTCTGAAACTCTTTTTTTTTTTTTTTTTTTTTATGTGAATTTTAAGTGGAAAAGGAGAACTCAGCCAGTTAGGGAAAGTTAACTCACTCAGAAAATAAAAAAGAGCCACATTTCTGTAAATTATTCAAAGGATACGTAAAGGCAGTATCATGATACAAATAAAAATCTTCCTATAGAGGTAACCTTGTGTTACAAGAGGTGTTCAGCCTAAAGAAAATGCAGTTGTCTGGAGTATCTTCCCTTTCTACCTTCTTCTTTGCCCTGAATTTGATGAGTCGCACATATTAAATAATAAGAAGCACAGAAACATAGAGAGAGAAAACTACATATTGATGGTTTAAAGAAAATTTTGATGGGCTGTCTGGTAATAATAATGGTATTGTGACGATAATATTTTGAATACCGTTCACTGAGTATTCAAAGTGGCTGTGTATGTGAGAGTTTATTTACTTAAAGACAAGTCCCAAGCCCCCATTTTGAATACTATTTCCAAAGTGGTCCTAAATTCATGAATTTCTGAAAAATCCCTACACGGGACATTATTAAACTCACACTGTTATCATTACCAAATAAACTGATATAGTAACTAAAAATATCTGTAATGATAGTATAAAAAAATGGAATTTTTCATTATCTTGGATCTGAATGTCAGATACCATTTTTTAAAGTGACAATAAAATATTAGATTTAAAGAAGAGTAAATTAATTTGAACACTCCAAAATGTCAATCTGGGACTATGAAATATAGAATCTGAAAGGAGAGTCAGAGAAAGACTCTTCACAGGAAAGAGTCTCTTCATTGCACATTTTCATCTCAACTTGTCCCTATAACCTCTTAGAAAAAGAAAACAGAATATTACCCACCCTTCCAAAATACGTTTTTCTAAGAGAAGCAGCCTTATGTTTAGCCTCTCGGCTCCCACCCCACCTGCAATGGTGTGATTAAGCTCTTTGGCGATGTCTCTGCCTCAGCATTTTTGTCATCCTCTGAACACGGCAGGTGCATGATACAATTTGACCGCATCCTCCTTGCTTCCCAGTTCAGAATGGGCATATGAACCATATCATACCTCTTAACAGAGTTTGCAATGACTAAAATGCTAACATTTCCATTTTGTGGTTGGAGTTTGAAAAGCTTAATCAATGTATCAGTAGGGTAAACTGGGATACACACTGCCTTTTCCTCCAGTGCTCAGATCCTGTGTGTATCACAACCACAGACTTCTAGGAGCTGAGGGTAACGCACATCGGCACGGTAAGGGGCTGTTATTTGCAGCTCTTGCTGCAAATTTTGGTGTCATTTCTTCCAGTGAATTTCAAGCATATCCAAATTTGCTTGACAAATATGAAAACGTATTTCCACATGTTCTTGGATATGAGATTTGGGGTAGAAAGAAACCTTGTTTAAAGTATTTCCTTTCCTATTCATTGTTTTTCTGTACCATGGAGCTTACTGATGGAAAGGTTCAGCAATGGAAATACAAGGACAGAAAGAGAAGAATGAGTATTAGGAACAGAGAAGTAGGAAAAAGATGTTGATGGATGTAATCAATTTATTAAGTAGTCTTAACTCATTGTGAGGTAAACATTAAAGAGGATCATTTTCCTCTAATTGCTGCCTTACACATACTGCACCAGACTTCTTTTCTTTCCACTAAATGATATCTTGGGTACATTCCATCCTCTTATGATCACTTTTGGTTCTGAAGATCAGCCCGATTTAAAATTTTTAATCACAAATTTTATTATAATAATCTCCTTTCTTCCCTTCTCTCAGTGGAGCTGGACCTCTGATCCCGACTTCCGGGTGAACAGGGGAGGGAATTTGTTTAATTTGAAATAACAGGAGAGGGAAGGGTGATGGTTTCAGAAAAGCAGTCACATCCTAAATTCCGTAGAAAAGTGGAACTAGGATTTGGGATTCTTGATCTTGAACAAATGTTCCATGCGCTTGTGGGCTGTACACATTCGATCTCATTTACCTTCTCTGGAAAAATGTGAATTTCAGGCACAGTTGAATTGCTCTCCTGAATTTTTGAAAAATGCTTTTTTAAGTAGCGGGTCAGTTTTGCAGTGTTTCTCAATTTTTTTCAGTTGTCCCCATTTTTTTTCTAACACCCCACCCACATGAAATGTTAATACCACAGACACACTGTATTGTATATTTATGTACCTTGACCTCTTGGAGGGTTACAAACCATTGTGCAAAGTGTTCTTAGCCCCCAAGAACCCATTTTTACCCCATTGGGGGCAATATCACACCTGTTGAGAATGTTTGATTTAGAGGATTGCTATCAGCATTTTTTTCACATAAGCCTGAAAAAGAATAGAAAATGTCATTGTATATCACAAGCAGTATAATAGTAGGTATTGTTTTGTGAAAATGTTTATCCAAAATTATATAATTGTGTGTGTGTGTATTTATATACTGTCACAAAATAAAATGCTCTCCTTACTTTAAGCTTCTGTTAAATGTTGAAAGTCAATGTTGTAGCAAATAAATACTGGACAAGAATATGCAATACACACCCACCCACCCCCGCCCCACTTACACACACACAGTATTTCCTAGTTCTGCAGCCAGAAAGGAGCTAAAGCCTTCTCAGCCCAGATGCCATCCCACTTTTAATAGTCTGCTTTCCAGGTTTTAAAATACATGTTTTTAGACTTTATTTAGAAAATTGGCAATTCTGGCAGTGTTATTGTCATACAATTGTAAATACCAATGGTGATTATTTTTGAGAAGTTATTCTCTATTCAAAATATTTTCTTCATGGCTCTGCCTGCGATTCTCATGGTTGTCATAATCTGTGGATGAGCGAACTCTGCCACATCCTTTCCCACAATGAAATGCAGTTGATCCATCTGTACAGCTGATTGCCAGAAGCCAATCTCATGGTCTGATCAGATCTTATAGTTCTTTGCGCATTTTCTTTGCAAAGTCTCTACTCTGCCCCTTCTTTAACAGCTACTTACGTATCCTGCCCTCAACCATGCTCTGAATCCGGCTAGTGCAATAGAGCAGGGCAGAGCTATAGCAAGGAGGGATGTTCATTGGAGATAAAAAAGCTGTTATCAAATTTTGGTGCTTTATTAATACACTCTCCAGTTGGGGGTTCATGAAGCAGATCATAGAGGAAAATGCAGGATATCCGATCAAGGAAGCCAATCTATCCTTAGAAAGTCAGTGGGGAAGCAATAAGTAAACTAGTGCTTGCTCTTAAAAGAGCTAAAATTATCATCGGTATTTTAGATATTTTTGCCTGTGGAGGAGTTTAGGTAAAAATAGAAAGAAGTATTTCAAAATAGTCACTTTAGAAGTAGGATTAATTTATCCCAATTTATCATATTAATTTAATATGATAAAATAATCATGCTAGGTTATATGATATTTCATATACTGTAGACACAAACTTTGACACCATTTTGTGGGACTCCTGTAGTGAGCCCTGCCCCCCTCTCTCTGTCTTTTCTAGTACTTCAGTGCTCTCCATGCACAATTCTTTAAAAGACCTGTTTCTATTCAAGGGCGATTCATTATTATATGTTTCATAATCAACTCTAAGAATTTGTATGAGGTCTGAGAAAATAAAAATCTTTAACACAGCTCTAACTGATTTTCTTTTAAAGTAAATGGTGGGTTCATCGTCAGCCCAAATTCTCTTGAACTTTTACTATTTCTGTGATTACCTCCCCTACTTTTGAAATAGATTTGTTTCAATTTGCCTGTAAGATTTGACTGCTAGGATTATACTCCAGGCTACTGGAGCTGGCTTTTCTGACCGTTGGCAACCCCGTTAGGGGCAGCCTTACCTAACCAATAAGCAGGAGGTAAAGGAATAGAAGGCTCACTTCTCTGTCTTCAAGGTTGGGGGCTTCTGAAGAGTAGCAGACAAGCCAGGGTTGCCCCCGGGGAAGAAGGGCTGAGGCCACCCTCAGGAAAACTTGGTTGGACATTGCACCTTTCTGGCTTCCTCCCTTTTCTTATTCTGCTCTGTCTCTGCCTAACAGTGTCTCCAGGAAGGATCTCATTCATGAATCTCTTGCACACAAATCTTCATCTCAAAATCTGCTTCTAGGGATCCTGATCAAAGGTGGCGTCTTCTATAGTGGGATATAATGCCTCTACTGAGAGCCCCTACTAATTCGTCATAGGCATCTTGTCTTATTATTCATGAAAACTTATGTAGGATTCTGCATGGCTAAGAAGTGACAAGTATATGATAACAACTCAAACAAAATAGCATATCTTTGGAGATAGGTCAGGGCTATTATCTCCTTTTTAATGTGGTTGGGAAGAGGTAAAGCAGAAAAGAAACTGGAAAAATTAGTTCAAGCTGACAACAAGCTCCTAGTTGAAAAGCTGACAGTGATGTGTTTTCACCACGGGGGCTTCTCAAGGCTGCTCCAGGCTGTTCGCTATCAGTGGTTAGCTGAGGGAACTACAGAAAAAAAGAAGGAAAATAGCAAAATGTTCCAACCTCCTGCTTTGTTTGAAATTACTAGTAGTGAAGGCTGAGCTGGTAAGAGCTTTTAAAAGCATCTGTTCACCAAATCTTTTGAAAAGTTCTGTAGACTTCCAGCTCAGGCCAGAAAATGATCTTCTTTTTCACCCACTTTGAAAATAAAATCCTTTGTATGATTGCAGAAGCTCCACATTTCATACCAACTCAGAAAGAAAGACTGTGTCAACTCTGCCCTCACCGTGCTTTTATTTCACATCTCCATCCCAACAAAACTCACTTGTGATTGATTTCTGATCTCTTTTTGATTAAATTAAGCCTTACATATGGCTATATGCTTCCAGAAGTGAGCTCACAATTTCCATCCAAAAGTAATGTAGCCTTTAATTACAGAAAGCGCTGTCAGTGTAGAACACACTTCATGAGCTCCAGGGAATTCCAAAATACATCTTATTCCCTGTCAGAGAGATAAGACAAATAAAGCATTCTCAG
Source organism: Neophocaena asiaeorientalis asiaeorientalis (assembly GCF_003031525.2). Taxonomy (NCBI): domain Eukaryota; kingdom Metazoa; phylum Chordata; class Mammalia; order Artiodactyla; family Phocoenidae; genus Neophocaena; species Neophocaena asiaeorientalis. The sequence continues at coordinate 1,923,053 of NW_020172633.1, read as the reverse complement.
CTTGAGGCCCCCTCTTTAAAACCTTTCAGAGATGGAAGGGGAAGTTTAAAAAATTAACTCACAGTCTCTTTCCTCATAATAGAAACTGCTCGCCTTCAGATATTATACCATACTCGTCTGAAGTAATGTAGGATCATGGAAAGAATCCCAGACATTGAGTCAGAAGATTAAGGTTCAAGTTCCAGTTTGGTCATTTAATTGCTTGGTTGATATGCTGGCTTTTCATTTTCCGACTGGCAGAATAATATTGCCTCATAGTGTTTATATAAGAACAACCCACGGGGCTTCTCTGGTGGCGCAGTGGTTAAGAATCCGCCTGCCAATGCAGGGGACACGGGTTCGAGCCCTGGTGCGGGAAGAACCCACATGCCACAGGCAAATAAGCCTGTGCACCGCAACTCCTGAGACTGCGCTCTAGAGCCTGCAAACCACAACTACTGAAGCCCACATGCCTAGAGCCTGTGTTCCGCAACAAGAGAAGCCACCGCAGTGAGAAGCCCACTCACCGCAATGAAGAGTAGCCCCCGCTCGCTGCAACTAGAGAAAGCCCGCACCCAGCAACCAAGACCCAACACAGGCAAAAATAAAATTAAAAAAAACCCGCATCCCCTACCTCCCCGTCCCCTCCCCACCACCAAAAGAAAGATTAAGAGCATTTCCTACTAATCATGTATCTACTTTGGTGTGTTGGATCCAGTGATGCACAGATGAAGTGACTCTGATGAAATGTTCAGAAGATTAAACCTGGAATAAAAACATTTGAATTTGATCCTTTTTTGTAACTTATAAGCTATCTAAGTTTCTCTAATATCTGACACCCTTAACTTTTCTTCATCTGCATTCCCAACTATAAAGTCTCAATATTTTATTACCCATTTATCAGATTTGTCGTGAGGATCAAGTATAAACTCTCACCATCTATTTAACATTATTATCAATATCATTATTATTATAGCAACCAGGAGTAGCTAAGGGGGTAATAATAAGAAAAAAATCTATTAGATTTTCCTTTCACACAAAATTAGCAGTCCTCTCCTTTATAAATTCTCCTTTCAGGGGTACTTCTTGTTCCAATGCCTACATTTATTTTCATAAAATCCTTTTGGTGTTATATCCTAGTTTTCTCACAGCTTATTTTCATCTCCTTTGCCCTGGCCAGACCTTTACAGTTTCTATATTCTTTTCACATCCTTTCTTGACTAAACTGTTGCAAAAGCTTCTATGCCCCTCCTCAAGTCATTCTCTTCACCCGCTGTTTCCTTCATAACGGACAGAAATGATCAAATCACTCTTCTGTTTATAATCTTTCTATTCATTTCAATTACCTACATAGTTAATACCAAAACCTTTATAATGGCTTTCTAAACCTCTGTATGCTACTTCCAACCTCCCTTTTTATGCCCGCATCTTTATAAGAATTTGAGTTTTCCAAGAAACTGGGATCATCTGACATTTCCCCACATCCCCTTTCTTACAGTCATACTTTTTCTCCTGTCCTTCCCTGTCCCAGGATTCATTCCTCCCTGTTTTCTGCCTTTCATGACCCTATTTAATCGTCCAGGCAGAGCACAAATGCTGGCACTCCTTTGAATCCAGCCAGTCCACCTAAGAGAAGTTGAGTTTCTAATTCCTCTGCTCACAAACAGTACTTTACTTAAATCACCATGATTTCATTACCAATGATCTCCTCATATTACAACATAAATACACATACAAATGTGTATACAACACAAATAAAAATACACAAATACACTTACAACACAAATACACTTCATATATATATATGTGTGTGTATATCTATATCTATCTATATATCTATATATCTATATATATATCCTCATCTCTCTAAGGGCTGATAAAATAGAAAAAAAATTTATTTTGTCTTCTAAAACCATAGTACCTTGAATAGAGTAGGCAGTCATTAGATATGCATTGAAAAACAGCAGTTGCATAATTTAGTTGCAGATAAAAGGAATGGAAGAAATTTTCTATCTGTTCAAAGACGTTTACCTGAATCTGGCTCCTTGCAAAGGATGTCATATCCTTATACCCTTCCTTCCCTGATAAAAACTTACATGTGTTGGTATCTCTTTGTAACACTGGCAACCAGCTAATTGGATAAACTGATTTATAATGTTTGGGTAGTGAAAGCTAATAGTTGAATAAAAAATATATTGGAGTACAATGATCTCAAAAGTGAGAACTCTAGAAGACAACAGCAAATGAAAGAGACATCTGGAAAGGGAAGCCTTTATGGATCCCTTTTATCAGGTGATAATCAACTATCTAGTCTGCCTCTGCATAAAGCATCCTGCTCTGTGTACAACGCAAGAAGAATCAGTCTCTCACTGGATAAAACCTGAGAGATATTAGTTGCCCGTGTTCAGAGAAATGGACAATATATTCTAAGATTCAGAATATCTATCAGGAAATAGATCAGTAGTCTGCCCATCTAGTGATGGGACACCAGGAAAAAGCTGGTGATGTGAAATTTGAACACAAAAGTGATCTTTGATCTCAGGATGCGAAAATAGCATATTTCTTTAGTGCAACAGTCCACACCTAAATTGAGGTTTTTGCCAATAAGTTCTCTCCATTCCCAAATTTGCTATTACAACAGGTGAGTTATCCTCAAACTAAAGGATTGCCCTTAGCAGGTCTCACTTGTGAATGAAGTTTGCCTGCATTATTTAAGAATATAAAACTGAACTGACCCTAGATGCAATATTTTTGACTCCTAACAGAGTTGAATGGAAGTTGTTAAAAATGAGCTTAAAGGCAGAGTTAGGTTCTCACATTCAGTAATCCTTGATGTTTCTAAGGCTTTTCTTCTAACCAAGACCAACACTGCATTTAGATTTTCACACGTGCCTGCTGAGAGGGGACATTTTCCTCAAATGCTCCTGGGGTCAGTGTGAGGTTTTTGAAATGTTGCCGAGTCTACAATTAATAGGCTTATTGAGACCATGATATGTAGTAAGCTGCTATAGTCCTGCACTTTAAAACTCAATGATGTGTAAAGAATGCAAAGGCTGACAGTCCTTTATAAAAACCATCAGCAATCCCTGCTTGGGAGGCTCATCAAGCATGTTTCAAGTAGACGAAAGTCCAATATAAATAAACTTCGCACAGAAAACTTCAAAAGGGAAATGCTTTCACTTGCACAAAAGTATGCAGTATTATTGTGCTGCAGTGAAAAGCCCCAATAGCAAAGAGGTAGTAATAATAGCAATAGTCAATATCACAATAGGTCACCTCATGTATGCAAAGAGGAAGCCAAAGTCACTTCACTATCTCTATCTCTAAAACCTTCATTTTTGGACTTCCCTCATGGTGCAGTGGGTAAGAATCCGCCTGCCAATGCAGGGGACATGTGTTTGAGCCCTGGTCTGGTAAGATTCCACAGGCCGCAGAGCAACTAAGCCCATGTGCCACAACTACTGAGACCGTGTGCCACAACTACTGAAGCCTGCATGCCTAGAGCCTATGCTCCACAACAAGAGAAGCCACTGCAATGAGAAGCCTGTGCACCGCAACCAAGTGTAGCCCCCACTGGCTGCAACAAGAGAAAGCCCGCGCGCAGCAATGAAGACCCAATGCAGCCAAATAAATAAATAAATAAATAAAATGTAAAAACCTTCATTTTTCTTATCAGTAAAATGGGGATAATCATACATCCTATTTCTTCTCCAGAGAACTCTTGTATGAGCATCATTAGATCATTAAAGACGATTATTAAACTGGAGGTTACTGTGTGAACAATGGGTGATTATTAATATTACCTTAGTTCATAAGAGAGCTTGCCTTTGGTGTAAATACATTCGGCAGATGCTGTAAGTGAATGAGGTGAAGGAGACCTCAGTGATTCCACACAGTCAGGATAAAACAAAGCATGAACCAGAAATTGAACAACTCGTGTCTACTTTTAACAGATTTTACAATTTGCAAATCACTTTTATTTTAGGTCATAATAAAATCTTAAGATGAAATGGGTTTGATATCTTAGTTCTTAGAGATGTCCTGGTAGAATTTGAGATTTGGTCTTGGCAGTTGTGTAAAATCAACGTTTATGGCCCAGGCAGTAAACTGCAACAGTGGTTTCTCATCTCATCTCCTGGCACCTAGCTCTCTCTAGAAAATTGTCCTAAAGAAATTCTCCAAAACCTAACAATTGCAGGAGTCACTTGGATAATATTCTAGTTTTAACCTATAGAAATTTATTTTTTTATTGAATATATGCATATATATACACATATGTATACACATACTCACTTAGCTAAAGCCAGAATAATCAAATAAAAATGATTTATAAAAATGTTATTTTCCCCACGTGATACTAACAGCTGTTGTAAGAGTTTGGTTTTTTAAAATAACTAAAATGTCTAATTAAAAGACTGAATTTTCTGAACTGACCGTAAGTTGCATCATCATACAAGTTGCCTAAATACAATGCAAACACAAAAGGAAAAAAGGAACCTATTTTTCCCTCCCCAAAGTGTATCTGAGTTTCCAAATCCATGGAGAATGTGATCTGGGGAGTTTACCACTATTTTCGAACTAGAAGACTTGATGCATCACTTTGGAATGAGAGGCATAGCCAGATGTGTTCCTGACAGGGTTTCCTTTATTCTGTCAGCTCCATGCTGGGAAAGCTTCGTTGTCATAACTCTATACATCCTGCCCTGATACTTTTGATTTCCTCTTTTAGAAAACTCAAACCAAACTTGATGATCCTGGTTTTAAAAATAGCATAATACGAAGATTCTGATGTCTTTTATTATCATTGCTTTGGGTCATTTGAATAACTGAAGTTTGTGAATTTGGTTAATGACTCCTCTAAGACTAAGTACTGCTAGAAGCTGCTCTAAAAGATGAAAGTACCAACCATATAAACTGAAGTAAAATCAAAGTGTAGAGGCAGTTATTTAAGACACATTATACACAACATAGATAGCACTGCCTTTTTTGTTATGACTTATTTTATATAAATATGGTGCTTAAGAAACAGAAAAGAGATGAGCAATTGTTTAATAAGTAAAACAAACTTGAAACTATTAAAAGGTGTAAATATTTAACAGAAAATGAAAATGTTAGAGAATATTACACATATTTGCTGATGCTCTACATATTTGCTTAGATTTGTTACTTAATACGTGACCTGATTTAATGTAGTTCAGATCCAGGTTAAACGCATGCCTTGAATCCGTATAAGCAGGCTGGAAGTTTCCTAATTTATTTATAATTGAAGGCTCCAGAACCGTCAGACTATTATACTGAAAAACCTGCATTCCCTATTATTGTTAAGAAGCAGCATTGCAATGTAATTTTGGAAATACGTAACTTGTGTTATTCTCCCCTTGGTTGGGTACAGATAAGTAGTATCAAGAAAAACCTTCTATAATAGTAATTTTGAAATAAAATTTATTAAATTTAAATACTGCAAACCTAATTAATGTGGAGCTAATTTAAGAATCCATGATTCATACAATGTCACATGCGCTGCTTTAACAGTATACAAGGTTGCAAATAATACCATCTCTAAAAGTTTGACAAGTACAATAAATATACTTTAATTTCAGCTTAATAAAAAAAACTATTTTCCTTTCATCTTCCTAGGAACATAATCAACTCTCAACCTATGTGTTCTGTCCATACTTACGCTTTCTCTAGTTAATTCCTATTATTCCTTCCAATATCAAGGTGTCACTCTCCCAAGAAAGGTGTCCTCAAAAGATATTACTGTTTCAAAGTTCCCTAGAGTTCTCCCTTGTTCCTCTCTTTTCTATTCCTAAGCTAGTCTAGCAGCTAATCCAGTTGCACTACCTTGAAATTACGTCCAGAAAATGACTACTTTTCACTACCTATAACGTTGCCACCAGTTTCTGAGCCACCCTTATTTGCGCCTAGAATATAAAATGGACTTCTCACTGGTCTTCTTGATTCGACCTTGATCCTTATGACCAGAGCCATCGTTTTAAGACACGTCAGACCATGCCACTTCTCAAATCCCTCCAAAGCTTCCCATCTTGCTAGGCTAAAAGCCAATGCCTTTGAAACTGGCTAGAAAGCCCTACTTTTTCCATCTCCCGCGCTCCACTCAGGGCCTCTCTGACCACATCTCCTCTTATTACTCACCACACTTCTCCTTGGTACACTCTACCCTAGAATCTACCTACTTATTTTGGTTATTGCTTCTCCAGAAAACATATTTTGCCTACTTTATTCAATGAAAACAGATTTTATTTTTTGCCTGTTTTGTTCACTACCATAAATCCAGAAAGGGAAGAGGCACACATAGTAAACAAAAAATATTGTTTAAATGAATAAATCTCTATACTTGTCTCTCAAGGCACTTGTACAGACATACCCACCACCCCCACCCTATGTTTAGTGTGATTATTTGTTTAACGTTTGCTTTCCCTACACTCAGTGCTGACGTAAGTACTTGGAGTTCAGAGACCATATGTTTTGTCTACCTTGTATCCTCAAGTCCTAGCACACAACAGACCTATAATATGTATAATATATATTTATTTATTAAATGAATTAATGAAAAAAATTCATAGGCTATATTCATTTTCTTTATTTTCTAGTGAGCTTATATCAATATTAAAATATTTCTGTAATTAGTAATATACCAGCCATAAATAACTGATCTGTCTCACAGAAGTACTTTATTTAAATAATACTTTTGTTATCTGTCTTGCCTAAATACCTTGGTTACAAGATCAGTACCTGTTTTTCTTTCAAGAGGCAGAATTAGATTTAACATATTTTTCCCTTGCTTAGAAGCATAGTGTAATTTTGCCACTATCATTTTAATCCTTAATGCTAAACAAGGAAAATATTTATGGCACTTTGTTGTGTGCATTTACATGAGCAGCAAAAAATAAAACAAGCATTATATGATCAGGAAAAGATGCCGTGGCTGTGTGTAAATGAGGAAGGTCAGTGTGCTCCAGACTTTGTCTAGGCTGCTTCTCTCATCATCAGCTTTCTTGCTAGAAGCAATCAATTAAAAGGGGGTGTGCTGTTCGTTTTGTTTTCCTAGCTGAAGGCAGGACTCACTCCAGTAGCTGGCCCTGCCTGTGGTCCGGTGGACCAGGACTTGTTAACATACGTACCCTTATGATGCAGCACGGCCACCTCTCCATCAATTACATTTGGTTTAAGGGGACTTGAGTCTCCGTTAAACAACTCCAAAAAGCAAACTGCAGGTGCAAGAGTAAGTGTAGTGATATCACATAGGCATAACATGTTTTCAGTTTTCTTCCAAAATGGGTTTTGGGCTAAGGTCTGTCTGTGTTGATGGCCAATGTAGACAGCTGTGTCAGTCACATTCTGCTTGGCTTGCACTGGTCCAGCCAAAATGGAATATTCTGTGGAGTCCTCATGTACCATGTAATTAAAACACAAATTTTATATTCCAAATTTGTTTAAACTTTCTGTTTTTGAATTTTGAAAGAAAATGTGTAATGAGCCTCTACTTTCTGTGAATCACTAATTTGTTAAGAAATTCTAGGATTGTCATTGAAATTAAACTTAAAAAAACACTGCATACCACCCTAAGAGAACCTAGGTGGGGACACTGACAGCATTTACCTAATTATATCTTTTACCAAGGTGCTCATGACTCACCCATGTACTTCTTTTATAATTGTTCAAAATTTATTAATGATCTTTAATATAAAAAGATATAGCACTTTAACCTACATTTTTCCCACTGAGACAATCTACAAACAATTGTAAATTGTCTAAGTACCAGTATAGTAATAGCTCTGGGCATAATCACAGGTTATCTTAAGTCCTATTGTTCTTTTCCCCTCAATTCTTCTGTGATTTTATTCACCTTAACTCTGATGTTTTCGATATAACATCTAATTTATATCTGAGTGGAAAGATGATTGTTTTAAATAGGGCTAGTGTATGTCAGACTTTTAAAAAACACTCAACAAAAGCATTCTGAATGCAGGAATGGAGGGATGAATTAATGGATATATTTGAGTACATTTATAGCCACCAAACCTGAAAATATATAATTAAATACTGTTCCCTTCTAGTGCATAGATTCATTCAAAACATATTTTTGAAAACCTATTTGTAGGATCTGAGAACACAGCAGTGAACAAATTCCCTGTACTGATGCAAATCATACCCTGGTAAGACAGGAATAAACAAATACTTGTTTGTTTACTAAAAATAATAGTAATAATAACAGTAGCTGTATTGAGAATAATATATAATACTTCTGTAGTTTTTTGTGCTAAGTGCTATTTCTATAATCTATCTATCCATTATCTATCTCTCTATCTACCTATTCCTTTATTTCTCACCATAACCCTTTAAGGTAGGTCCTTAAAATGGGTATGTGTATCCCATTTTACAGATGTAAAAACTGAGGCACAGAGAAGTCCTGTCTCTGGTTTATTTTGTCCAAGCTATTATTTCCTATAAGTTGTACAATTGGAATTTGAATTAAGACAGTCTGGTCTCAGAGTCCATATTCTCAACTTCACTTTGTTGCCTCTTTAGAGATATATCATGAGTGGCATAAAGATAAACGAAGCAGGGTGATGGGTAGGAAGGGTGAAATATAGTTATGATGATTTTTTAAAATATGACCACAAATTGTTTGATCCTCCTCCTTTCAAGAAGTGGAGGCTAATTTCTTTTCCCTTGAGTGTGGGCCAGACTTATTATTCCTACAAATAGAAGAAGGTGGAAGAGAAGGTGTGCTGACATCCAAGAGTAAGATAGAAACCATGTTGAGGCTTTTTCTTTTTTCTCTCTGTCTTGGAGCACCCACTCTGGGGAACACCAGTTGCCATGTCACAAAGACACTCAACCGTCTCCAGAAGATGTCCACGTGGTGAGGCACTAGGGCCTTCTGCAGACTACCAGCATCCACTTGTCAGATCTGTGAACGAGCCACCTCTGAAGGGGAATATTCAGCTCCGGTCAAGCGCCAGATGACTACAGCCCTGGCTGATGTGACTGAAACTTCTCTGTCAGAATCATCAAGCTAAGTGGCTCCCAGATTCCTGACCCATATAAACTATTGGATAATGAGTACTTACCGCTTTAAGCCACTACAATTTGGGATACTTTTTACACACCAATAGAAAATTAACATGGTGGTCAAGAAAAGGTCCTCTGGTAAGATAACATTTGACCAGATGCTTGAATCAAATGAAGAAACAAATGCCAAGAATGTTTTCGGGAAACCATTTCAAGCAGTGAGAAAAAAAATATGTACAAAAACCTTGAGTATGTTTATTGTGTTCAAGGAACAGTAAGTTGTCCATTTGGCTGGAACAGAGACAAAGAAGAGAAGAATGGCAGGGGCTGAGGTTGGAAATTCTTATTCCATTATAGATCTGTTGAACGATTGTGAACAGGGAGTGATTTACTGTGAAAAAGATCATGATGGCTGTTGGGTGGAGAACAGACTGTAGCAGAACAAAAGTAGAATCACTGAGGTCACTTAGGAAGCTGCTTTAATAACCGCGGTGAGACACAACAGTGGCTTACGCTAGGGTAATTGTGTGGAAGTGGTGAAAAAGGTCAGATTCAAGATTTAAAGAGGGAGCCAATAGGACTTGCTGATGGATTGGATAAGGATGAACTACATGGATTTACCAAGGGGTAAATCAATGATTTCAAGGTCTACTATTTCCACTGGAAAAAGTATTTTGGAGGTAACCCAGATTGGAATGTGTTGGCACAATCTCTTTTTTTTTCCTTATTTTAATTGAAGTATAGTTGGTTTAAAATGTTGTGTTAGTTTCAGGGGTACAGCAAAGTGATTTAGAAATAGATAGACATAGATATAGATATTATTTTTCAGATTCTTTTCTCTTACAGGTAATTACAAGATATTGAGTATAGTTCCCTGTACTATACAGTAGGTCCTTCTTGGTTATCTATTTTATATTTAGTAGTGTGTATATGTTGATCCCAAACAGCTAATTTATCCCTCCCCACCTTTCCCCTTTGGTAACCATAAGTTTGTTTTCTCTGTCTGTGAGTCTATTTCTGGCACCATCTTTTCCTTGGGCTTTCAGCAAAGAGAATTAAAATATGAGGGTAAATTAGAATAAATACTCATTTTGTTTTCTTTTTCTGTTCTTTTCAAGAATATTGTACTATATCTTCCAGTGAGGTAAATGAAATCTGTCACTCCAAGGCATGCCCTTATGAGACGTGAAATTAGAAGTGAAGAGAAAAAACATAATAAAGGCCATATATGACAAACCCACAGCCAATATCATTCTCAATGGTGAAAAACTGAAACCATTTCCTCTAAGATCAGGAACAAGACAAGGTTGTCCACTCTCACCACTATTATTCAACATAGTTTTGGAAGCTTTAGCCACAGCAATCAGAGAAGAAAAAGAAATAAAAGGAATGCAAATTGGAAAAGAAGAAGTAAAGCTGTCACTGTTTGCAGATGACATGATACTATACATAGAGAATCCTAAAGCTGCTACCAGAAAACTACTAGAGCTAATCAATGAATCTGGTAAAGTAGCAAGATACAAAATTAATGCACAGAAATCTCTTGCATACCTATACACTAATGATGAAAAATCTGAAAGAGAAATTAAGGAAACACTCCCGTATACCATTGCAACAAAAAGAATAAAATATCTATAACACTCTATGACATAAATCACAGCAAGATCCTTTTTGACCCACCTCCTAGAGAAATGGAAATAAAAACAATAATAAAAATATGGGACCTAATGAAACTTAAAAGGTTTTGCACAGCAAAGGAAAACATAAACAAGATGGAAAGACCACCCTCAGAATGGGAGAAAATATTGGCAAATGAGGCAACTGACAAAGGATTAATCTATAAAATTACAAGCCGCTCATGCAGTTCAATATCAAAAAAACAAACAACCCAATCCAAAAATGGACAGAAGACCTAAATAGACATTTCTCCAAAGAAGATATACAGATTGCCAACAAATAAATGAAAGGATGTTCAACATCACTAATCATTAGAGAAATGCAAATCAAAACTACAATGAGATATCACCTCGCACCAGTCAAAATGGCCATCATAAAAACATCTACAAACAATAAATGCTGGAGAGGATGTAGAGAAAAGGGAAACCTCTTGCACTGTTGGTGGGAATGTAAATTGATACAGCCACTGCAGAGAACAGTATGGAGTTTCCTTAAAAAACTAAAACTAGAACTACCATACAACCCAGAAATCCCACTACTGGGCATATACCCTGAGAAAACCATAATTCAAAAAGAGTCATGTACCACAATGTTCATTGCAGCACTATTTATAATAGCCAGGACATGGAAGCAACCTAAGTGTCCATCGACAGATGAATGGATAAAGAAGATGTGGCACATATATACAATGGAATATTAGCCATAAAAAGAAAGGAAATTGGGTTATTTGTAGTGAGGTGGATGGACATAGAGTCTGTCATACAGAGTGAAGTAAGTCAGAAAGAGAAAAACAAATACCGTCTGCTAACACATATATATGGAATCTAAAAAAAAATGGTTCTGAAAAACCTAGGGTCAGGACAGGAATAAAGACACAGACATAGAGAGTGGACTTTAGGACACAGGGAGTGGGAAGGGCTAGCTGAGACGAAGTGAGAGAGTGACATGGACATATATGCACTACCAAATGTAAAATAGATAGCTAGTGGGAAGCAGCCGCATAGCACAGGGAGATCAGCTTGGTGGTTTTTGACCACCTAGAGAGGTGGGATAGGGAGGGTGGGAAGGAGACACAAGAGGGAGGAGATATGGGGATATATGTATATGTATAGCTGATTCACTTTGTTATAAAGCAGAAACTAACACACCATTGTAAAGCAATTATACTCCAATAAAGATGTTTGAAAAAAAAAGTGAAGAGAAATGTTGTTAATGACGTAAGAGATTCTCTTGTGTTTGTCCTATGTGAGAACATTGTGGAAATATCCCACTCCTCCTTCAAAGTTAGAAACCATGATATCTGCAGCAGGATGGCTTTTGGAAATGGGGCAGACACTGTTTGGTGTGGTATGACAGTTGTTTGGGACAATGTACCCAGTAGGGGTGAATTATTCCCATAATAGAGCCAGCCCTACAAGGTGGCCATTGAGAATAAAACTGTGGCCACCATGCCATTCCACAGCCATTAATAACTGCATCCATATGGACCACCTGGACCAGAGTAAGCAGTGATGTGGGGCAGTGTGACACAAGTATTCCCTGAGCAGTCTTTTAGAAGGTTTTGGAGTCTTGAGTAGACTTGAGCAAGAAACATACACAGTCAACTGTCATCTGTTTTGTTTTTTAGGCAAAAGCTATTAAGTTTTTATTCTGAAAAACAGCACATAAACATCTCAGAAATTCATGGTCCATATTCTTTTTTCCTAATTCTTTCTCCTCCTGTTCTGCAGAGAAGAAAACATCCTTGATAGCAAGACTGACCCTAGGCTGAGGTGCAGGAAGACTCCTAAGAAAGGACATTCCATTAAATCAAGCAACTAGGAATTCAGGAGATCAGGTCATAAATTCTCCTCCACTCTCAGCACTGGCCAGCATGTCTATGACTCCTATACGTGTCCTTTTCCATTAGGACTGTGGATGTATAGTCTATGTCATTTCTTTTCAGCATGTGAGTGCTGTATTTCCTCCTTCCCTTTGAAATTAGTCACAGTCATGTGATTTGCTTTAGTCAGTGAAAGGTAATCTGAAGTGACATTTATTTCTTCCAGACAGATTTAAGAGTCAATGTATAGTTACCACATTCCCTTTTCCTCCTTCCTGGTTATTGTAAAAGCACATGTCAAGATAGATCTTCTTTCAGCCTGAGTCCCTATGTAATTACAGTAAGTGGGGGCCCTCCATCCCCCATCTACCCATGCTGCCCAGGTGACGTGAGCAAGATATAAGCCTTAGTTGGGTTTATGCCCTCAGATTTGAGGGTTGTTTGTTATTGCAGCAAAACTGAGACTATCCTGACAGATATAGTTCCCAAACTATACTCACACGTTTAACACTACAAAGATGGAAGGGACATTAGACACAGAAAAGTCTGAGAGCAGGTTTCAAAATATCCTAAAGTGAACCTCAGATGGCCAAGGGGCTCCAAGGAATAAAGAAGCAATTTGTCTATACTCATCTGCTCACGTTCATGCATTGATTTCAAGAAGAGCTGCCTGGTCCTCTTGGTTGCCAGAGCAGCCTCAAGAGAATTCCCTGAGGAATGCTTCACCCCACACAGAGGTAGGTTTTAATAGGAATAACAGGACTCAGGCACCATTTGCCAAATAAAAGTCTCCTGATTTTTCTGACATGAAGCAGGCTCTGTTACATTTAACAGAAGCAGACGGAGGCTCCTATGCCTTTGCATTCATCATTGTGAGAGCGATAGCTTTTCCATGCTGTTGACATTGCTGGGTTTTGTCATGTGTAAAGCGTACAGCTCTATGAGCTAACTACCTCTCCTCCCTCAGAGATTTAATTAAGTATATCACATGCCATGGCCCTCTTTCTATCTGTTTGATTAGTGTGCGGTGAAAATTTTATTGTTGTCAAACCTCAGGGTGATTTATTTTTCTCTAGGTTCTGCAGAGAGTACTGTTTCCCCCTATTCGGTTTGTGGTTGGGGGTGGTGGTGTGTATATTATGGAAATAGGAACAAAGGGCTTGTGATGCTTAGTTTATTCTAATGATTTCCCGTCTTGTTGAAAGTCAGAGTACCATTGTTCGTCACTGGCAAAAATATACCGCTGGATTTTTTCATACCAGAAATTATTTTTGTTTTTTCTTTATTCCAGATAGATGCAATCATGCGGTAAATAAGCACACTAACTCTGAACTTCAACGTCCAGTGCTACTACCAACGTGCTGTGTGATTTTCAACGTGTTACTTAAGCTTCAGTTTCATCAGTTATAATATAGAATGATAGCCCCTGTTTCATAAAGTTGTAATGAGGATTATACGTTAACACATATAAAGTACCAAGTACAGTGCCTAGAATATTGTTAGTACTAAATAACTGTTCACATTTATTCTTTTATATTTAAGCTATTGTTCCCATGAAGGAAATTTGCTAATCACATGTGTTATATCTCTGCTCAGTAGAAAAAGAGGAAGAGTAGATTGGGAATAATAGTACTTGCACTCATATTTTTTCAAAGAGTAAATAAAAATAAATGCATCCTTTGATGCTCTGTGTAAATAGGTATATATACTTATTTACATGATCATGTCCCTTTGATGCTAACAAGAAAAATATTGATATTTGAGGTTAGGGATCATATTTTTTCATCTTTGCATCCCCTGCTTCTATCTAATACTGTACATATGATAAAAGAGCTCTTCAGGGCTTCCCTGGTGGCGCAGTGGTTGAGAGTCCGCCTGCCGATGCACGGGACGCGGGTTCGTGCCCTGGTCCGGGAAGATCCCACATGCCGCAGAGCTGCTAGGCCCATGAGGCATGGCCGCTGGGCCTGCGCGTCCAGAGCCTGTGCTCCGCAACGGGAGAGGTGACAGCAGTGAGAGGCCCGCGTACCGCAAAAAAAAATTAAAACAACAACAAAAAAAAAACAGCTCTTCATTTATAAAAAGAATAAGTGAATGAATGACTCCCTCTTTTACTTTTTATATTTTAAATTCCCATTAAAACAGTGGACCTCCATGTCCTCAACTGCATTTAAAAAATTTTCCAAATCTAGCTGCTTATCATTATGAGAAGTTGATAAACACACAGATTCTTTGGCTCTACCCTGTCAGGATTTGATTTAGTATAACTGGGATAGAACCCAGGAATGGGTATATTTTGTAAGCTTCTTAGGAGATTCTGACCTCTTGTCAGTTTCAGCAATCACCCTTCTCAGGTCTCTTTCAACTCCAACACTGTATGAGGCTAGGCTTAGCTGAATCTCAACTCAAGAGATGGGTGAAGGTTTTAGAAATAGCCATCCCAACTGGTTATGTCAGAATTGGAAATCAGTATTGTCTTTTCTCTTTATAACTTCCTATTACAAAAAGTTCTCAGATAGAATCAGAGTAGGTAACTCCAAAAGTCCCTTAGGCATGCTTTTCTTTTCCTTCAAAAAACATTTTAAGGATAGAGCTATGTGTTCTGCTTAAAGATTTCTATATAAATTATCACCTGGCTAAAACAGCTCTAAAAATCAAGCAAACCTGCCGCATAAGAGAAAAGAGAATTGTTTTGAGTCATAAAATGGTTATTTAGACGACTCAAGTCACCGAAGGTTTATTCTTCCACTAAAAGAGATACTAGTAAATGCATAGATTCAGACAATTGCCAAGTTTCAGTATTTGAAAGGCCATAAATTACAAAGCTGACATTTCCTTTGACACATGATTCTTAACAATCTGCAACCAAACCCCTTGTTGCTCCAACTTTTAATTCTTTACCTTTCCAAGCTAAAATAATTAATCAGATTTGGACAGAGTAGAAGACAGAGCGATATACGTTATGTGTTCATGACCAGCAATAAAACTAAGTCATTGTAATTGAACTATTAGAAATTTTTGACCCAACAGAGATCACCTGAAGCCAAACAGGTGGCATTTTAGAATGGAAAGGAAAGGTGAAAATAAATACATATTATGAGCTACTTTACTTTTAAGAACAATAGTCTCTTAAATCTATGTCATTCAAAAACAGTAACCTCTTGATAAGCAAGTAGTAAAATCATCAAGCTTATCTAAAATATACCACCCTCTGTTCATCCCCTTGTTGGTTTTTTTCATGCAGTTATTAAAGGTTATAACTATTTTATTTATGTGTGTGTGTCTTCTAACTCCCCACTAGAACTGAGCTTCTTAAGGGTAAGGAATACCTTCTTCATTGCTTTGCCCACATCACTAAGTATAGTACTTGGCACGTGATAAGTAGCCAAGAAACATTTGTTGAAAGAATGCATGCAAATTTGTTTTGTTTTGTTTTGTTGATGCAGGTATGTTCCTAGCACTGGACTAGTTATGCAGAGATATTTTATTTTTCCAATGACTCTGCAAAATAAGCATTCACTTTATTTTAGAGGAGAGGAAATTATAATTCAACTGGATGTAATTTGCTCAAGATCTCCTAACTTCCAGTCCAATATACTTCCCAATAACCTCCCCCACCCAATAAAAAAACTTGATATATAACCGTTGTCTCAAAATCCTAAAGCACTTTTCAAAACACTTGTGAATCCATTTCTAACTTAGCAATGAGCACTGTTTCAAGCCAACACCATACCATAAAACTGAAACTGAAACAGACACTAATATAGTTGGTTCTGTTTTATTGAATCATACAATAACAATTGAAAGTATCAATATAAAAAGTATAGGAAAACAAAACTCTTAAGTATTATTAACCAGTCAAATGTTTACATTAGTCCAGGAGTTCTCAATTGAGAATTTAATAAGTCAATTGCCAAATAAAAGCTTTGGTTTTCTGGGTGTGGGAAAGCAAAAGCCAGTTAGGGTCATGTTGCCCCTTGATTTCTGGCTGAACCCCTTGATGGTCTACTTTCCCCATGTCACCGTGAGTGAAATTCTTGACTTCTTGGACTTCCTGAAGATTTCTGAAAATTTCCTGGACTACATTTGCCCCTTGTCACCCTTGACTTAGTTTCTAGTTTCCAATTGGAAAGTAAGAATTAGAAACCAGTAAGTTAAAATTGATTAGATTTTCATTATTCAAAGTATCTCAACCACTCTTAGCAATTTTCTTTACTCTACTAGAAAGGAACTCCTCTCATCTCTTTCACCCCCTCTGCTTTTCTCCACCCATAAATTTCTGTTCATGTCTCATTCAGAGTTTATACTTTTGTTGGTGGTATTATTTTCTCCTCACTCCTCTTCTTCCAGCTTCTAGAAACACCAACAACAATGGCAATGACAATAATGATATCTAACATTCATTTCACATTTATCATGTTCCTGGCACTGTGCAAGGTGCTTGAAATGAATAAATACTCTCAGTTGTTGCCTTAGTGATCTGTGAGGTAGATATTGTCATTAACTCCATTTTATATAGAAGGAAGCAGACACAGAGGATTACTTTTCCAAGTAGGTTATCGCATCTAATGCTGTGTCTCAAGGTAATGACTTAAGTAGGCTGTTTCAACAAGAAAATTTGATGACAGCTACTAAAAAAATCATTTATCATCTCACTCCACCCACTACATTTTGCTACCTAGTCTTGACAAGTCTTTTTCAGCCATGATCCCAGAAAAAGAAAGATAACCAGCCATGTGCAATCCAGCCCTACCTTGCCTGGATAGCCTCAATCTCTCAGTGTGCACAGGTTAACACAGAGAGAGCCCTGGTCTGGTACTCAGGGCACCTGGACTTGGCCTTGTCATCTGTAAGATGAAGATCCAAATATCTTCTTCCCTCTAAGAGCCTGTGTCCTTCAAACACTCATCTTTCTGGCCACTCACAACTATTGGATCCTTCACAACAACCACTTAAAAGTTACAAAGTCATCACTGCTCATATTATTCTTCCATCCTGGAATGTTTTCCACCTCTATTTTTATTGAAAGCTTCCTTCACCCTTCAAGTTCAACTTCCACGCTACCATATTTTCTTCCAAACCTTCCTCGAATCCCCACAGTGTTAACGTATTATTCCTTCCCACTCACGATGCTCTACAATGCTATTATTTCCTTTGATTATGCAACATTGCTATTTGTCAATAATTTTCTCAGTGTCTTCATGTAGATTAAATGCCCTTGCAGACAGGGACAAGGTTTTCCTTGGTTCTCTTCCCCATATATTACCAAACACATAATTTGTACCGCAAAAACATTTGATTCATTAAGCAAATAGGCAAGATCATCCAGAAGCAGAATTTGCCTTCCTGATCTTCAAACCTGATACCTCAAAACTTTGCCATGTAGGGCGCTCAAGGATAAAGTATTTGGCTCAATCACTTGAATGACTTCAAATAAACTACTATTCCAAGAGATTTTTCTAGAAACTCCATGTTAGGGGCTGTGTCTATTAATTAAACAAAGGAGAGTGTTTTCTACCAAAATGTGCTGACCACAGTTCACTGATACTGGAAAACATCAATTCTTAGTTATTTTCCATTACTTTTCTTCATTCACAATTGCATTCCATTTACTTAAGACAAAATCCAAATCAAGAAGTAGTTACTTTCTGTGACATTTTGAGCGGGCATAGCTGTAGGTTGTTTTTGAAAACTGTGTCCTAGTGGTGGACCTTCAGGATAGCGGAGGAATATGACATGGAGATCACCTTCCTCCCCACAAATATATCAAAAATAGATCTATATGTGTAACAAATCCTACAGAGCACCTACTGAACTCTGGAAGAAGACCTCAGACCTCCCAAAGGGCAAGAAACACCGGCGTATCTGGGTAGGGCAAAAGAGAAAACAGAGACAAAAGAATAGGGACGGGACCTGCACCAGTGGGAGGAAGCTGTGAAGGAGGAAAAGTTCCCACACACTAGGAAGCCCCTTCACTGGTGGAGACGGGGGTGGGGGTGGGGGG
>NW_020172633.1:1877802-1904356 GCF_003031525.2 Neophocaena asiaeorientalis asiaeorientalis | reverse complement strand
GATGGGGGGGGGGGGGAAGCTTCAGAGCCACAGAGGAGAGCGCAGCAGCAGGGGTGCAGAGGGCAAAGTGGAGAGATTCCTTCACAGAGTATCGGTGCCAATCAGCACTCACCAGCCTGAGAGGCTTGTCTGCTCACCCGCCGGGACGGGTCGGGGCTGGGAGCAGAGGCTCAGGCTTCAGAGTTCAGATCCCAGGGGGAGGGCTGGGGTTGGTTGCCTGAACACAGCCTGAAGGGGGCTAGTGAGCCACAGCTAGCCGGGAGGGAGTCTGGGGAAATGTCTGGACGTGCCTAAGAGGCAAGAGACCATTGTTTCGGGGTGCTTGAGGAGACGAGATTCAGAGCACCGCCTAAACAAACTCCAGAGATTGGCGTGAACTGCAGATAACAGCTCGGACCCCAGAGACAGGCACGAAATGCTAATGCTGCTGCTGCAGCCACCAAAAAACGTGTGGGCAAGCACAGGTCACTATCCACATCCCCATCCCCAGGAGCCTGTGCATCCCACCACTGCCAGGGTCCCGTGATCCAGGGACAACTTCCCCAGGAGAACACACGGCATGCCTCAGGCTGTTGCAATGTCACGCCAGCCTCTGCTGCCACAGGCTTGCCCCACAATTCCAATTATGACTACCATACCCCTCCCTCTCCCCGGCATGAGTGAGCCATAGCCCTCTAATCAGTCACTGCTTTAACCCCGTCCTGTCTGGGCAGGAACAGAAGCCTCAGGGTGACCTACATGCAGAGGTGGGGCCATATCCAAAGCTGAACCCCAGGAGCTGTGCGAACAAAGAAGAGAAAGGGAAATCTCTCCCAGCAGCCTCAGGAACAGCGGATTAAATCTCCACAATCAACTTGATGTACCCTGCATCTGTGGAATACCTGAATAGACAACGAATCAACCCAAAATTGAGGCAGTGGACTTTGGGAGCAACTGTACACTTGGGGTTTGCTGTCTGCGACTGACTTGTTTCTGAATTTTATGCTTATCTTAGTGTAGTTTTAGCACTTGCTATAATTGGTGGGTTTGTTTATTGGTTTGGTTGCTCTCTTCTTTTTTTTAATACTTCTTAATTTTTTTATTTTAATAATTTATTTTATTTCAATATAATTTTATTTATTTCAAATTTTTTATTTCTTTTTTCCTCCCTTTTCTTCTGAGCCATGTGGCTGACAGGGTCTTGGTGCTCCACCCCAGTGTCAGTCCTGAGCCTCTGAGGTGGGAGAGCCGAGTTCAGGACATTGGAACACCAGAGACTTCCCAGCCCCAGGTAATATCAATCGGTGTGAGCTCTCCCAGAGATCTCTCTCTCAATGCTAAGACCCAGCTCCACCCAATGGCCAGCAAGCTGCAGTGCTGGAGGCCCCATGCCAAACAACTAGCAAGACAGAAACACAACCCCACCCATTATCAGAGAGGCTGCCTAAAATCATACTAAGTTCACAGACACCCCAAAACACACCACCAGTTGCTGTTCGGCCCAACAGAAAGACAAGATCCAGCCCCTCCCACCAGAACACAGGCACCAGTCCCCTCCACCAGGAAGCCTACACAACCCTCTGAACCAACCTTAGTCACTGGGAGCAAACACCAAAAACAATGCAACAACGAACCTGAAGCCTGCAAAAAGGAGACCCCAAACACAGTAAGTTAAGCAAAATGGGAAGACAGAGAAGTATGTAGCAGATGAAGGAGCAAGGTAAAAACCCACCAGACCAAACAAATGAAGAGGAAATAGGCAGTCTACCTGAAAAAGAATTCAGAGTAATGATAGTAAAGATGATCCAAAATCTTGGAAAGAGAATGGACAAAATACAACAAAAGTTTAACAAGGACCTAGAAGAACTAAAGAGCAAACAAACAATGATGAACAACACAATAAATGAAATTAAAAATTCTCTAGGAGGAGTCAATAGCAGGGTAACTGAATCAGAAGAACAGATAAGTGAACTGGAAGATAAAATAGAGGATATAGCTACTGCAGAGCAGAATAAAGAAAAAAGAATGGAAAGAACTGAGGGCAGTCTCAGAGACCTCTGGGCCAACATTAAATGAACAAACATTCGAACTATAGGGGTCCCAGAAAAGGAAGAGAGGAAGAAAAGGTCTGAGAAAATATTTGAAGAGATTATAGTTGAAAACTTCCCTAACATGGAAAAGGAAATAGTCAATCAAGTCTAGGAAGCACAGAGTCCCATACAGGATAAATCCAAGGAAAAACACACCAAGACACATATTAATCAAGCTATCAAAAATTAATACGAAGAAAAAATATTAAAGCAGCCAGGGAAAAGCAACAAAAAACATCCTAGGGAATCCCCATAAGGTTAACAGCTGGTCTTTCAGCAGAAACTCTGCAAGCCAGAAGGAAATGGCAGGACATATTTAAAGTGATGAAAGGGAAAAACCTACAATCAAAATTACTCTACCCAGCAAGGATCTCATTCAGATTTAATGGTGAAATTAAAACCTTTAAAGACAAGCAAAAGTTAAGAGAAATCAGCACCACGAAACCAGCTTTACAACAAATGCTAAAGGAACTTCTCTAGGTAGGAAACACAAGAGAAGGAAAAGACCTACATAAATAAACCCAAAACAATTAAGAAAATGGTAATAGGAACATACATATAATTACCTTAAATATAAATGGGTTAAATGCTCCAACCAAAAGACATAGACTGGCTGAATAGACACAAAAACAAGATCCGTATATATGCTGTCTACCAGAGACCCACTTCAGACCTAGGAACATGTACAGACTGAAAGTGAGGGGATGGAAAAAGATATTCCATGTAAATGGAAATTAAAAGAAACCTGGAGTAACAATTCTCATTTCACACAAAATGGACTTTAAAATAAAGACTATTAAAAGAGACAAAGAAGGTCACTATATAATCATCAAGAGATCAATCCAAGAAGAAGATATAACAATTGTAAGTATTTATGCACCCAACATAGGAGCGCCTCAATACATAGGCAAAGGCCATAAAAAGGGAAATCGACAGTAACACAATCGTAGTAGGGGACGTTAACACCCAACTTTCACCAGTGGACAAATCATCCAAAATGAAAATAAATAAGGAAACATAAGCTTTAAATGACACAGTAAACAAGATGGACTTAATTGATATTTATAGGACAATCCATCCAAAAACAACAGAATATATTTTCTTCTCAAGTGCTCGTGGAATATTCGCCAGGATAGATCACACCCTGAGTCACAAATCAAGCCCTGGTAAATTTAAGAAAATGGAAATTGTATCAGATATCTTTCCTGATCACAACACTATGAGACTCGATATCAATTACAGAAAAAACTTTAAAAAATACAAACACATGGATGCTAAACAATACGCTACTAAATAACCAAGAGATCACTGAAGAAATCAAAGAGGAAATCAAAAAATACCTAGAAACAAATGACAATGAAAACACGACGATCCCAAACCTATGGAATACAGCAAAAGAGTTCTAAGAGGGATGTTTATAGCAATACAATCCTACCTAAAGAAAAAAGAAAAATCTCAAATAAACAGTCTAATCTTACACCTAAAGCAATTAGAGAAAAAAGAACAAAAAAAACCCCCAAAGTTAGCAGAAGGAAAGAAATCATAAAAATCAGATCAGAAATAAAGGAAAAAGAAATAAAGGAAAAAATAGCAAAAAACAATAAAACTAAATGCTGGTTCTTTGAGAAGATAAACAAAATTGATAAACCACTAGCCAGACTCATCAAGAAAAAAAGGGAGAAGACTCAGATGAACAGAGTTAGAAATGAAAAGGGAGAAGTTACAACAGACACTACAGAAAGACAAAGAATTATGAGGGATTACTACAAGCAACTCTATGCCAATAAAATGGACACCCTTGAAGAAATCGACAAATTCTTAGAAAAGCACAACCTTGCAAGACTGAATCATGAGGAAATAAAAAATATATAAACAGAGTAATCATAAGCACTGAAATTGAAACTGTGATTAAAAATCTTCCAACAAACAAAAGCCCAGGACCAGATGGTTTCACAGGCGAATTCTATCAAGCATTTAGAGAAAAGCTAACAGCTATCTTTCTCAAACTCTTCCGAAATATAGCAGAGGGAGGAACACTCCCAAACTCTTTCTATGAGGCCACCATCACCCTGATACCAAAACTAGACAAAGATATCACAAAGAAAGAAAACTACAGGCCAATATCACTGATGAACATAGATGCAAAAATCCTCAACAAAATACTAGCAAACAGAATCCAACAGCACATTAAAAGGATCATACACCATAATCAAGTGTGGTTTATCCCAGGAATGCAAGGATTCTTCAATATATGCAAATCAATCATTGTGATACACTATATTAACCATATTATCATCTCAATAGATACAGAAAAAGCTTTCAACAAAATTCAACACCAATTTATGATGAAAACTCTCCAGAACGTAGGAATATGGAAAACCTACCTCAACATAATAAAGACCATAATTGACAAACCGACAGCCAACATCGTGCTCAGTGTTGAAAAACTGAAAACATTTCCTCTAAGATCAGGAACAAGACAAGGTTGTCCACTCTCACCACTATTATTCAACATAGTTTTGGAAGTTTTAGCCACAGCAATCAGTGAAGAAAAAGGAAATGAAAGGTATCTGAATTGGAAAAGAAGAAGTAAAGCTATCACTGTTTACAGATGACATGACACTTACTAAACATGGAGAATCTTAAAGATGCTACAAGAATACTACTAGAGCAAATCAACGAATTTGGTAAAGTAGCAGGATACAAAATTACTGCACAGAAATCTCTGGCATTCCTATACACTAATGAAGTAAAATCTGACAGAGAAATTAAGGTAACACTCCCATTTACTATTGCAACAAAAAGAATAAAATACCTAGGAATAAACCTACCTGAGGAGACAAAAGGCTTGTATGCAGAAAACTATAAGACACTGATGAAAGAAATTAAAAATGACACAAACAGATGGAGAGATATACCATGTTCTTGGAATGGAAGAAACAACATTAAAAATGACTATAGTACCTAAAGTAATCTACAGATTCAATGTAATCCCTACCAAACTACCCCATCCCTACCAATGGCATTTTTCACAGAACTAGAACAAAAAATTTCACAATTTGTATGGAAACACAAAAGATCCCGAATAGCCAAAGCAAATTTGAGAAAGAAAAATGGAGCTGGAGGAATCAGGCTCCCTGACTTCAGACTATACTACAAAACTACAGTAATCAAGACAGTATGGCACTGGCACAAAAACAGAAATATACATCAGTGGAACAGGATAGAAAGCCCCGAGATAAACCCACACAGATATGGTCACCTTATATTTGATACAGGAGGCAAGAATATACAATGGAGAAAAGACAGCCTCTTCAATAAGTGGTGCTGGGAAAACTGGACAGCTACATGTAAAAGAATGAAATTAGAACACTCCCTAACACCATACACGAAAATAAACTCACAATGGATTAAACACCGAAAGGTAAGGCCAGACACTATAAAACTCTTAGAGGAAAACATAGGAAGAACACTCTTTGTCATAAATCACAGCAAGATCTTTTTGACCCGCCCCCTAAAGAAATGGAAATAAAAACAAAAATAAACAAATGGGACCTAAGGAAACTTAAAAGATTTTGTACAGCAAAGGAAACCATAAACAGGACAAAAAGACAACCCTCAGAATGGGAGAAAAGATTTCCAAACAAAACAACTGACAAAGGATTTATCTCCAAATTATACAAGCAGCTCATGCAGCTCAATATCAAGTAAACAAACGACCCAATCCAAAAATGGGCAGAAGACCTAACTACACATTTCTCCAAAGAAGATATAGAGATTGTCAACAAACACATGAAAGGATGCTCAACATCACTAATCATTAGAGAAATGCAAATCAAACTACAGTACGGTATCACCTCACACCAGTCAGAATGGCCATCAACAAAATCTACAAACAATAAATGCTGGAGAGGGTGTGGAGAAAAGGGAACCCTCTTGCACTGCTGGTGGGAGTGTAAATTGATAAAGCCGTTATGGAGAACAGTATGGAGGTTCCTTAGAAAACTAAAAATAGAACTACCATATGACCCAGAAATCCCACTACTGGGCATATACCCTGAGAAAACCGTAATTCAAAAAGAGTCACGTACCACAATGTTCATTGCAGCACTATTTACAATTGCCAGGATATGGAAGCAACCTAAGTGTCCATTGACAGATGAATGGATACAGATGATGTGGCACATATATACAGTGGAATATTACTCAGCCATAAAAAAGAAACAAAACTGAGTTATTTGCAGTGAGGTGGATGGACCTAGAGTCTGTCATACAGAGTGAAGTAAGTCAGAAAGAGAAAAACAAATAGCGTACACTAACACATATATATGGAATCTAAAAAACAAAAATGGTTCTGATGAACCTAGGGGCAGGACAGGAATAAATATGCAGACGTAGAGAATGGACTTGAGGACACGGGGAGGGGGAAGGGTAAGCTGTGACAAAGTGAGAGAGTAGCATTGACATATATACACTACCAAATGTAAAATCAATAGCTAGTGGGAAGAAGCTGCATCACACAGGGAGTTCAGCTCAGTGCTTTATGACCACCCAGAGGGGTGGGGTATGAAGGGTGTGAAGGAGACACAAGAGGGAGGGGTTATGGGCATATACGTATACATATAGCTGTTTCACTTTGTTATACAACACAAACTAACACAACATTTTAAAGCAATTATACTCCAATAAAGATGTTAAAAAGAACAAAAAAGAAAACTTTGTCCTAAATAGGATCTCAGGATCACACCTGAGTAGGAGGGTGAACTCTACTATTCTTCTTGTGGTAGAAATATTCACCTGAGTTTGTCATACGATTTCCCCTCTTGCCAGCACACAAGAAGACAGTATTTCCCAGCCTCTGTTGTAATTAGGCTGCAGACAAGTGCCTGAGTTCTGGTCAATGGTAGGGGGGTGATGTCACCTCTTCCCACACTGCTCTTTAAAAGTATCCTAGGCAATCCTCCAGCAGGCTTCTCCAGCTGCTGCAATATGGGCAGATGTATGCACATATGGTATAGCTACAAGATGGAGGGATTTCCTTTGTCTTGCCTTGTACTTGGTGTGATGGAGAAATAAACTTTTACTGTGTTAAGCCATTGGGATTTTGTTATTTATATTGCAGAATAGCCTAGTTTAATAAGATTAACTGATGGAAAACATCAACACATTTAAGGAGTGCCATCCCTTTTTGGGAGGTGTTGGCTTCCCTGGAGCAGCGATGAGTTTAGCTATGAAGTAGCTGTGACACACAGCCTACAAAATCCAAAGTCATTTCTGTGGCCCACGTGGGCTCTAATGATCTAATTATCTAGGATGGCTCTTAGCCTTTCTTTACTGAGATGAGAATCCTGGGAGACTGACTTAGCTCAGGTGTTGAGACTCCAGAGAAAATTTTCTCGACCTTCTTTTCTGGATTAGGTGCCCCTGTTATGTATCTCTAGTGCAGATGTGCTTTCCATCATCATAATACTTACTTCATGGTATTATTATTGTGTATTTATTTACTGCCCTCCTCTACCCCGACAAGAGTTCCTTGAAGATGATGTGGTTTTATTCCTTTTTGTTTTCTCAATGCCTCGCACAATCCTTGTCGTATAGTGTTTGATAAGCCTTTGTGGAAGGAAGAAAAGAAGAAAGAAAATATGCTTAAACAAATTATCCAAACACAAAGATGATTTTCCAAGCAGACCTACAGGGAGTGATTCCTTCTACCCAACTGTGTTTTATGAGTCTTTATAATAATAAAGCCCATATCCCCCAATGCAGGAAGAAGAATCTGACGCATTATCTTCCTGTTTCCACCTCTTACATCATTGTCTCAGTATGAGGGTCCGAAGGAGTGGGGGGGAATCCACAGATGGCACATAATACGTCTCACAGGAGACTGCCGACACCCACACATAGGAAAGAACATGAGTAGACTCACTACACAGAATTACGGTTCCTGCCCACTTCTAAAACAAAGTAGGGACCACTGACAGTGGGTAGATAAGGAGTAGGTGTTTAGCATCACTTGGGTTTTGCCCACATTTTTAAAGGCAGTATCAGTCATGATTGTAGATTGTTCAAAGTCCTAAAATGAAAAGTGTAATGAACACAGGACTTAGAGAAGATCTGGGCTTTGCTGAGAGATTTAGCCTCTCTGGGTCTTAGTTTCTTCACCTACAAAATTAGGATAACTAGATCTCAAAACACCAAAAATACTATATTTTTGTGAGATTTCACTACAGTATATTTATTTTGCATATAGGTGATATATAGTTTTATCACAACTAATCTAAAAACCAGCCATGGCTATGTTTGTGACTGTGTTTATAATTTTAGGAGATTACACGTGTTTTCGTAACTAGTCAAAGTATCATTTTTCCTTTTCTAAGGGGTTATTTGTCCTATGGTTTTGAAAGGTGAAATAGTTTTGAAAATCATATATTCAGCTAACTTGATTAACTACCAAGAGTTCAAAACTGTGTCTGCAGAACATCTAAGATCATAGTCAATTTGCTTTTCAATTGATTATTTAAGATCCTTGTATTTACCTGTGAAAAGAAAATATCAAGTCAGAAATTCAGGGATTAGGGTTAACACCTTGAAAATATGCAAGCGAGCACACCCACCACCACAGATACACACAAGGTTTAGACAGCTGACCACTATGGAAAGGAAATTATTATTCAGAGAGAGAGAATAATGAGAGTACTGGAGAAAGATGACCTAAAGATTAAAAAAAGAAACTTGAAAGAAGGAAGAATATGGAACAATTTAGGATACAGCTCAAAATAGAGGCAAAATAGCTCTGATTTCTAGAGAGATAGCCCAGTGTGTGTATTTCCAGGGTGAGCGGTGTTGGAAAGAGAACAGGGGAGTGCAGAGGCCAATGATTCAGAAAAGAAGTACCCAAACAATATTCTAGGTTTAAGGGATGTGAAATGAAAACTAACAATCCAAGATGAACACAAAATTAGAAATTGAGATAAAAGCTTAAACAATAAAAAACTGTGAAAACAGGAAATATAAAGGGAGAATGAGTAGTGGCGATTGTGATTATTTCAAAGGATGTGGAAGGAAATAGCCAGATGGTTGGTCTCACTGTTGATGGGTAACATTGCTCAGACAGCACTGGGTAGTAAGAGACTGTGGGCTGGCCAGAAATCAAAATGTCTGATTGACCCTCAAAACTGTGACAGATTCTGCCCCCAGACAGTCTAAGAATAAATCCTTTGATGCAAAATATTGCTGGTCTGTTTCTCTCCTTGTGTAGGCTATAAGTGTGAGTGTTCTTGGTTTGGTATGCTAGAGTTTCTGTGATTTCATTGCAATTGTTAATTGTTCCCTGGAGCCTTGTGTCGGAATTTTACTGATTTCCAACAAAGGTTTATATTAAATCCCTCAGTTAAGAATGCTGTAAGGGTGATTTATACCACCATCTGTCAGTGCCCTCCATGTGACAGAGTAATTTCACTTACATAATAGGGCTAACATCTCTTTCCTGATATGGCATTTCCTGCAGCTCTCTGTCACAAAGTTCTAATTTAATGCTAACAAGGAAAATCCATATTTCCTTTTTCTCTAGGTAACTACTGGTAGGTTTCTTTCTCCTCTCTATAGATGCTTAACAGGCAGCAGAAGACAGAAGGAACGTTTTTCCCTGATTTAAATTGCCATCCTGAAAACTAGTCCCATTTTCAGGTGCTTCCTTTCTTCACATGTATGTCTAAGCTATTCATTCATTCCTCTATCCTTTCCATGTATATTACGTCAGTCTCCACACTCCCAGACAAGGACTTAGGCACCGAGAGTTGGTGGCCAGGTCCTCTTAGAGCTGATATTCTAGGACAAACACTGGACAGTTAAATAAATAAACAGTCTGATGTCAGTTAGTGACGTGTGTTAGGAAGGAAGGATCTGGAGGAGGGGTAATATGGGAGTGAGAAGAATTGGCTGCATTTGATGGAAAACTCAATGAAACCTCTCTGAGGAGGTGATTTTGAGCTGAAATCTGAAGGATAGAGAGTCAGCCAGAAGTGTAGATGGGGTGAAAGCCTTGTAGGTAATTTTGGCTCTCTCAACATATGGACTAAAATCTTCTTTAAAGAAATAAATTTCTTTCTTTTTCTTTTTTCCTAGACAATTGAACACAAGTAGATATAGATTAAATATATATTTAGATGAGTCAAAATATAGAATTGCTTTTAGGTCTCTTGTAATCTTCACTCTGCTAAAATAAAGTTTTGTTGTTATTTTTTAATTCCTGTAAATAAAATGGTTTGATTTTAATTTATTTTATTATTTGGTATATCTTGAGAAAAATGAGATATGTAATATGTACTGATGATTTAAAAAGCATTGAGAATTTTTGTCCTACTGAATCAGGACCTTGTCATTTCATTGGTCAACTTTGCAACCTCCCTTAGCAGGCGGTATATGGAGTCATAGAGGAGGGCCCAAGTTTTACTAGCAGTCCATGGAACCATAATCTTAATTCAGAATGTTCATAGCAGATGTACATAACTGACAATGTGAAGGGTGCTGTATTGTTTCATTGCAAAAGATGCACCATGGATTGTTCTTAAGCAGATCATCATAATCTTTAATAATATGTCTGGGTAACAAAGAAATCAACTTATTCTCTGAAAAGCAATCATGGAATTCGTAGGATAATGCAAGGTATTCTGGCTTCTGTGGAAAGTGTGGCATGAAAACATCCACTCACAATTTTCATCTATGGACAAATGCAAATGGTCCACTCACAGCCACGCTTATTTCTTTCATTCTTAAAGATGCTCTACCAATTGTGTTTCTTATTCTAGTGTCTTCCGTTTACTGTTTACTATCTACCATCTAAGCAGCCACCAGCTGATGGCAATGCCTATCATTTCTGCTTTAGATGACTTCGGTGGTATTCTAAGTGGTATCTTGGTTTGGTTTCATTTTGGTAGCTCCAGATACAGAGGGAGTTAAGAGTGGAAATCCCTTTGGAAGGGCGGGGCTTGGCAAATGTCTTGAGGCTGCATTTGTGGAAAAAGTGGAGTGTAACAAGCACCAAGTTTACTTGGTTCTCTGGTTTGCTTGGGGTAGAGGCAAGTGATTACCGTTGGAGAGGGGTTGTACTTAGCAAGCACTGCTTCACCTTCTTTTCCTGATCCCTCTTCCCCAACAAAACCAGGTTATGTCTCTGTTTTGTTTCTGTTTTTTTTTCAGGTTATTTTTCTGAAACACAAATTGGATCTCAGTACTCACTGTACAAAACAGCTGATAACTTTTTTCCTTTTGTTTCCTGGAGAATGGTATCCAACCTCCTTAAATGGAGGAAAAGCTGCCTCTAGCTCACCTTCCAGCTTTTCTGTCCACCAGTTCCTCCCTGCTGTCCGGCCTCTGCATCCTAGATGCTCCAGCTGCACTAAATCTCCCACAGTTCTTGAATATTTCATGTTTTCTCTTATGTCTTTTGATCTCTGCATGGTCCGCTTTTTTACATTCCTCAAACCTTGCCAGCTACTACTTTTCTTTCAGTATTCTTTTCATGGCTGTTTCCTTTGCGAAGCCCCAACTAACTTTCACAGGGAGAGATAATCACTCCCGAACATGTATTCCCACAGCACTAGTCTATACCTTTGAATAACACATCTCATAGTGTTGTGGTTACTTATATCTTTTTCTTGCCCTTTCATCTCTAAACTCTTCAATAAGATGTGTCTTAACTAATTTTTTTATTTCTTCCAACTCATAAATCTTTGTACTGTTTGTGGAACAAAATAAATAGTAAATTAAAATAGAAATCGTAATCATATAGAAATATTTTAAAAGCTTAAATATATCAATTAATTGACATGTTTTAAATTGTACTAATCTTTATGAAGAGGTATATAACATTAAATGGATATTTCTCTCACAGTAGACCATAAAGAGGCCAAGTTTAGCAGGACTACCCATGCAAGGACACTCTCACGGATGCAGGTTGATCTCCTAAGTAGGTGGCTTGCCATTCCAGCAGATGGACTCCCACAGTGGCAGCAAGAGAATATGTGTTTATCAATCCTTTTTTGTAATCTCTATTCATTTGCAAACTCTTTGCATGATCTGTTCATTTTAAACTTTGGTGTCTGGGGTTAAGTGGTTAATTCTGGAAGTGTGATATAACAGCAATAAGTGTAGCTTTGAGAGGAACTTTAGAGATGTTATAAAATAAATTTTGGAGTCTATTAACATGTGTACTTGGGAACAAAATGAGTTACAAAAGGATGTAGCTTATACTCTGTGAATGACGTGCTCACGCATGTATCTTACATATTATCTAATATTACAGCAATATTTGTTGCCTTCTCCCCTTTCATCTAACCAATGTGCAGATTTCAACTCACCAATGAGGAAAAATGACATAATACAGTAACTATGAAGCCAGGATTCTGAAAATTTGAATCATGGCCATGTTTCTGACTGTAAGGAAATAATTTAACTTCTTTGTTTTATCATTTGTATGATAAAGGATTGTAATTAATAAATCCTAAAAATGTTTCCTACTCAAAAGAGAACTAAAGGTATAGTCTGTAAAAAAAAGTGTGTGTGTTTATGTGTTTTTGTGTGTACACTTCATACATCCAGGTGCAATGCATATTACTTCTTTTTACCTTAATCACTGCTTCCTGACTTAACATTTTATCATCACCAAGTTCTGGGTTCCCTGAGGCAGCATTATCTTACACAACTAACTTTTGTATAGTTACTCCTTCACCCAACTCCAGACAATAGTGTAAAAGCTTTAAAAATAATAAATAAATAAAACACAGGGTGTGCCTTTGTAATAATTAAAAAATGATGTGTTTCATAAACAGCAGAACCAGTAAAGTCATCAACATTTATTTCTATGACATGTATTCAAGCCATTCCATTTCTTTTCTTTTTTTTAAATTTTATTGGAGTATACCTGATTTACAATGTTGTGTTAGTTTCAGGTGTACAGCAAAGTGATTCAGTTATACATGTACATATATTCATTCATTTTTAGATTCTTTTCTCATATAGGTTATTACAGAATATTGAGTAGAGCTCCCTGTGCTGTACGGTAGGTCCTTGTTGGTTATCTATCTTATATATAGTAGTGTGTGTGTGTTCATGAACGTGAGGGGAGGGATAAATCAGAAGCTCCATTTCTGAACCCCTCCATTCTCTGCCTTCACTTTTTTCCTTCCTGTCCTAATTTGCCTTCACCTATTCCACTTGATAATCTCTTGGTTCTTGGTTTCACATTATCACAGATATGCTTCTACTCCATTACCTTAGAAAACTTATTTAATTTCAAAATTAAGCCCTTTGTGCAGACTGATTCTTTTGGCTCATCTCAGAGACCTGCCCTCAGTAAGTCTCTGTTCGAATTCCATTGCTGACTGAATGAACTCAGATTATTAAAAAATCTAATAAGCAGTCACCCAGTTTGGTTATCAAATGAAGCAACACAGTCACCATTCTGTTTCATGATGATTTCCATAAATGTTCATTGTCTGAATAAATACTTTCAGAGGAAGCAATCGAATGGATCTCTGAATAACCAAATATCTAGTAGATCTAAATGCTCATTTCTAGCTATTAAGAATTCTAGAAATAATCAGAGGGACATAAAAATGCACCTACTTTAATCTTCTAAAATATTTCAAAGTAATATATCATATACAATAACAAACTGCCAAAGTACACATAATATATCTTAAGAAATAAAATTCTGCATCCCGTAAAAACTCCTTGTGAGTCCCACAATTACACACAGTTTCCCTCCCAGCAAGAGATATGGTCCAATGAACATCATCACACAGCCAAAAATAACAATGAAAACACACAAAGCAACCAAATACCATAAGATAGAAACAACAGAATAAGACCTAAGGTTTCAGATATTAGAATGAGCAGAAAAAAATATATAATAATACATGTATTATGTTAAAAAAGAGAGGAACTAAAAAGTATATGAGGGATTATAAAAATGACCAAATAGATCTGAATAAAACCAAAGATAAGGTTTTCATTGGAGAAAAATAAAATAACAAAATTAAAAATTCAACAAAGGGTTAGAAAGCAAACAAGATAGAGATGTCAAAATCAATCTACGGGAAGAATGACCTAAGGAAGTATACAAAATGCAGCACAAAGATACAAAGAGGTGGAAAAAAGTAAAACAGGCTAAATGAATGGAAGATGGATTGAGAAGGTTTGGCATCTGTTTGTTTAAAATTGTAGATAGAGACAAGAGATATAATGAGAATGGTCAGGCCTGGTCCAAGAAGCCTTCTTTTCATAATATCTAAAATCATACACATGATTTCCTTAGGCAAGCAGCTACAAAACTTATGACATCTTTTAAGCTTTGGTATACTTTCTATAAAAAAAAAAAGCAGCACATCTGTAGCTATGTTGATGTTCCTCTAAAAGCTAAAATAGCTGTAGACCTTAGAAAACCATGAAATCTTTCTCCATTATATTCAGCAGGGAGGCACTGCATTTTATACTAAATAACTCCTATCTGCTAAAATTATTAGTGAAGTAAGACTGTGGCTTTGCCATTATGAGGTCTCACCTCGAAGCCATTTTGGTCTAGCCTTCACCCCAAAACATAAGGGAATAACAATATTTAGTGTGATGTCATTGGATTCATTCTAGTGGGTCACAAAGTACCCTCATAAAAATGCATTCTATTATCCTGGGTATCAGCATCAAACCATTAACCACAGTTAACAGAAAGGACAGCTGTTACCACTGCTGGTCACTAATTCTATCACCAAACTCTATTTTTTCTTTCCTGAGATTCTTAGCTCTAGAAGATTCCAGAGAAGTGTACACTGTCCTATAGTGAAGAATACCCAGAGGACACATAAGGAACCATTGAGCATAACCCCCAAAGGCAAACGTATCCGCACTGTTTACCATGCAATTGCAGAGTATTTTAACATCCTCAAATATGGATAGGCACTGCTCACCAAGTCTTTTTTTTTTTTGCGGTATGCGGGCCTCTCACTGCTGTGGCCTCTCCCGTTGCGGAGCACAGGCTCCGGACGCGCAGGCTCAGCGGCCATGGCGCACGGGCCCAGCCGCTCAGCGGCACGAGGGATCTTCCCAGACCGGGGCATGAACCCGTGTCCCCTGCATCGGCAGGCGGACTCTCAACCACTGCGCCACCAGGGAAGCCCTCACCAAATCTTTTAGACACTCCTTAAAGTTGAAAGATTGTTCTCAAATTCTCTACTGTATTCTCCCAGAACTTTATCACTCACAACTCTGGTGTCCAGCACAGAACCTGACCCAGTGTAGGTAACATCATGTCTGTTAAACCTGGGGCTCTGGAGGAAGACAGCTGGGATGGAGCCCAACACTGCTGCCCATAGTCATGGGACTCTGAGTAGTTAATACACATATCCAGGGCTCAATGTCCATAGTCCATAAAATTGTAATCTGTTAGTTCCTACCACATAGAGTTGTTGTGTGGATTAAATAAGATGATGAATATAAAGGATTTACCACAGAAGCTGCCATTAGCATATCAAATTATCATTTCAATAATGATCACCTCATCACAACTGAATACTTACTGAATATTCAGTAATTGTATTAGCAATTGTATTAACTCCAGAGTGTCTACTTTCCTTTTGCAGTTGAGGTTCGAAAGCACATTTATTTAAACTTATACTGAGAATCAGTCATCCTTAGAAACACAAAAGACAATCTCAGAAATATCTTTTGTTTTCTTTTTACACGTATAAGACGAGATGAATTTCATATTCTCTTCCACATTGGCTGGTTGGCTTCAAGGTCCTTTATTATGAACCTGTAACAGGGAAGAGCAAATCTGACTCCATATTGTATCTGTTCCTTTTACTTTAACCTTTGTATTCTATTGCTTTTGCTCTAAAATAAGAATGTTGTGTATAGCCTAAACTATACAGGGTAGTCCATTCTCAACGTTCTGACCTTTAAAGTGTAACACTTTTTCATTCATATAGAGATAAAAAGTTGCAGAACAGAGAATAATATTTGTCTCGATATGAACCTGTAACAGGGAAGAGCAAATCTGACTCCATATTGTATCTGTTCCTTTTACTTTAACCTTTGTATTCTATTGCTTTTGCTCTAAAATAAGAATGTTGTGTATAGCCTAAACTATACAGGGTAGTCCATTCTCAACGTTCTGACCTTTAAAGTGTAACACTTTTTCTTTCATATGGAGATAAAAAGTTGCAGAACAGAGAATAATATTTGTCTCGTTGGAGGTTTTACAGGAACATCTTGACCTGACCTAGGTGGACATCTGCAAGAACAAAGGATCCTAACACCAAGAAGTCTGCAAGAACCTACCACATCCCCTCCCCTTTTCGTATAAAAGAAGTTTGAATTCTAATTCAGAGAAAATGGTTGTTTGGGACACTAGTCCACCATCTTCTCGGTCTGCTGGCTTTCTGAATAAAGTCGCTATGCCTTGCCCCAACAGCTCATCTCTCATTCTAAAATAAGAATGTTGTGTATAGCCTAAACTATACAGGGTAGTCCATTCTCAACGTTCTGACCTTTAAAGTGTAACACTTTTTCTTTCATATGGAGATAAAAAGTTGCAGAACAGAGAATAATATTTGTCTCGTTGGAGGTTTTACAGGAACATCTTGACCTGACCTAGGTGGACATCTGCAAGAACAAAGGATCCTAACACCAAGAAGTCTGCAAGAACCTACCACATCCCCTCCCCTTTTCGTATAAAAGAAGTTTGAATTCTAATTCAGAGAAAATGGTTGTTTGGGACACTAGTCCACCATCTTCTCGGTCTGCTGGCTTTCTGAATAAAGTCGCTATTCCTTGCCCCAACAGCTCATCTCTCGATTTATTGGCCTTCTGTGCAGTGTGCAGTTCATAGCAAGCGTTATGGCCTCATTTCCCTACCACTGTCAAATCACTTACCATGTTGTCTTGTAGTGGTCTGTTAGCATGTGGTTCAGCCACTACTTTCACAAAGGTTTCACTCATCCTTGTATTCCCAGCGCTAAGCATACTGCCTGTCTAATAATGACTATTAAATATTGCACAGACAGGTAAATGATGTCTAGTAAACATTCAATTGACATTGGTTAGTTAGATAAATGGAGGTATGAATAGATGGATAGAAGAATGGATGGTTGGAGGGTTGGATGGATGGAGAGAAGAAAAAATACATTCTTGTGTTTATTCTAATAAAAAAAATTTAAAAGAACAAACATGCTACCATTAGGCTAGAGTCTGATATAAAGGTCACTTAGAAAATGATTTAAGAGAAGTTTTACTAATTTTCTTAGAGTAATAAATATAGCAGTTGCTTCTGTTGAAGTTGAAATGATTAATGAAATTGTGGACTGAATTCTTCCCCTCCCTTTGCCAAAAGTACTCCCTGGTAGTACGTTAAAGCATTTAGGGACATGCACCAGCTTTTTCAAATCCTCATTTAGTTCTGCAGCTGGCTCAAGCCAGGTTCTGGCACAATCACTTTCATCTGAGAAGTAATGCCATCTTTTAAATTAGAGGGTGCAGTGAACTGAGCACCATACCCAGAGGACACAAATAGAAATCATTTAGAGTTGCCTGATCTTTCCTTTTGCTCAAAACCAACACAAAACAAGCTAGTTCAGCAAATTGAGGCTATAAATAATATACAACACTTCACCATTTCGGTTACCTCTTTGTACAGCATCCAAGATGCCTACAGGCCTGGACAGAGCAGCCTTATTAGAACACGAAGGGGACGGGGTAGCCACTAGCCGGCTAAACACAATACTGTCAAATTGCTACATCAAACGACTATAATTCACCGAATAGGACAGTTATTAAAATTCCAAGCTCTCTCTATGATGTGACCAGAATGATAATGGCAATACAGTCAGCCTTCCTTGCAAACAATGAGACACATTAGGAAAGGCATAGGTCCTCCTATCTCCAATATCTGTTCTGTGAAAGCTACCCTCCAATAAATAAATAGCATGATGAGTTTCGCACCTTCCCTGATGTGAAAGCGTTTGTGCAGAAGAAAATGTCCCAGTTCCACTGAAAGCACTGATATACGTTAAGGTCTTAACGTTTTATAAATCACAGCACAGAACTCTGCACTAAAACCACCTTTCACAATTAAGAAAAGCAACAGCAAATTGGATAATTAGCATAAGAATCAACAAACACTGTTGTCTCTTAAGTGCCCTTATTAAGCGTTCTAAATATAGTCATTTCAACTGTAAAATTTACGAATTATTTTCTTTTTTCTTATAATAAATCTTGGCACCCTTGTGATAAATGCTATAATCCTCACTAGTTAGAAAAGCCCTAAGCTAACATAAAATGAACTTTTTATGAAACCTATGAATATAGAAAAGAAGCAATTGAATTAGTCCTGGCACCAACCTAAAACACACTTAGATTGGAAAATTATCAAATTTAAGCCAGTGAAAACTCAGTTATGGTTTAATGAAAAGCAGTTATAATAAATTTTGAATTAATCATTCTTCTTGATCATGGAAAAAATACACTTATGAAAAACATAAAACTTCATAACAATGATTAGAGAATTATTTTGTTCTGAAAACAAATTAGTTAGAACATTACTACCTGGAAGCATAATTTGAAATCACTTACTAATGATAACTTCCATTCTCTATGAGGAGACAGGTTGCAAAGAAATATCAGAGCACTGTGTGTATTCTGCACTGTTTCAACTATGGAAAATGGTATTAGTGAGAATTCTTGTTTACTGAAAAGGTATTTAATAAAGTTGAATGTCATTATAAAAGTGGCAGTTGAATTTTCTTTTTTCTAAATTCTCCATTATGAATAGATAGATGATAGAAGATAAATAGATGATATATGATAGGTAGGTAGATAGATGATAGATAGATAGAAAGATAATAGATAGATGAAATATAAACATAAAATCATTAACTTCTAGATTTGGAAAGGCATCTTTCAATCTCTGTTGTATCAAAATTCAAACCTGACATGAGCTGGATTAAACCATCTCTTCAAGGAGGGAAATCCCTCAAGGCCAAGCATTTAAACAAAGGCTCAGGGGCACACTGGACCTCATCCCTCTCCCATCCCCATATAAAGTGCAACCCGCCAAACAAAAAACAGATTCTTCTCTGATGCAATTGTTCCCAACCTGCAGGATATGGACCACTAAGGGTACTCTGGTTATTGCAAAGGGCCTGAAAACTTATTTGAGTTTTACCTAAATAAACTGTATTTTATTTGATTAAACAGTGGTTATATATTTGCATATTAATGTTCTTTAAGGGTTATTAATAAAGCATATCCATTTGCAAAGGCAAAGACAATTTACAGGCTGGAAATTTCAATTTTGCAAAGGTGACCATTCTATACCAATTAAGCCATAAACATGATGCATTACCAACTCAGGCCTCAATAGACTTCTTTCAGGGGTAGCAAGGATCAGAGATTATCCAAATAATTCTAATGTCTATGTAGAACAGTAAATGTCTGAGAAGAGCAAAGAAGGTTTGTGAAAATGAAGACTAATGTGGAAGAATTCGCCCTGAATGAATTAAAGTACATTAATAAAGATGTGGTGACTTAAAAGATATTATGGGAGTTTAAAGCTCATATAGCCAAGGCATTTCCTTCCTAGGTTTTGCACTTTGAGCCCTGCTCGAGAAGGATCTCCCCAGTCAAGATTTTTTAAAAAAAGAGCTTCCATTTATTATTCTATTCTATAGTTATTTAATTTTTAATATTTGGTTATTTGGTCCATGCACAATTTATCATTGTGCAAAATACGATAAGAATATCACTATTTTTAAAGTACATATCCAGTAACCCCACTAATGGATGCTATATAATATTTGTTTCCCCATTGATGTAAAGCATCATCCTTATCATATATAAATCCTCATAAGTGTGTAATAATCAATGAAATTAAAGTTTTCTTAGTAGAAAACTGATTAGATATAAGAAGAAAATAAAACTTACAGTCTTATTATAGAATTTTTTGCTGCCACTAAAATGATTATATAGGTAAATATTTATTAATATTCAATATCCCCTTTGTTAGTTAAAAATGCAAGTTTCAGAACAAAATGTATAATATCAAGTTTTATAAGATATTTTGGTGTGTGTCTGCATATACGTATTATTTAGAGAAGAATAGATGTCAAAATGGATTTGTACTTGAGCTTTATTTCTCTCTTTATTCTTTTCCGCATTTGTTAATTTTGATTTTTACTTTTTGTCAATAAATACTTCCCTGTGCTCAATCTCCACATGGTCTATCCCTGTGGATACATCCCCTTACAACCTATTTTAGGCTAACCCCCTCAAATAAAGTGGGCCCCTGGACACTTAGCCATGTGGTGATGGCGGAAACCACACACCTGTATTGTGCAGCTGATCTGAGTCAACCTGAGCTCTCCTACCTATCTATTAATCTATCTATCCTAAAAGAAATGCTTAGCAATCCCTTGAAGAAGACAGTTGGAACTTGACATTTTCATTTTTGCATTTGGCAAAATACTGTGAAACGTAAAAATGTAAATGGCATTAGGATTGGAAAACGAGATTGCTAGAAGAATTGGCTTGGCCTCACCAGGTTTCTCATCTTTCAACATCATAGAAGCATTGATCTCCTGCTTAAATTTTAGATGGTGTTTGTTTTATTAGATTATATCAGTACATTGTTAAAAACATTGCCAGTATGAGGTTTTACTTTGCATTGTACAATAACCATTTGTACATACGGCAGCATTCAATCACCAAACTCTATTTTAAATAAAATGTTCAGGATTCATTAACTCAAAAATCCCAAACTCAAATATTCTCTGATCACAGCCTTCTTTCCTTTAATTTCTATAACATGATTTTCCGCAAATACAGCTGTTTATTAAAAGGGTCTCTAAATCTCCACTATTTACTTTTCCTTGCCTTAGAAGCCTAGATTTTACTCTCCACCACTTCAGTCACTCCCTTGACAGTGCTCTTTGTTGAATCTTCATCCTTCCACTGTACTCAGTTGGCCAAAATCACAATTCTGAAAAATTCAAATAGTCTGATTTCTCAACTGTTATACAAGGGATGCTGAATAAGCCTAGAGAAAACAAATTGCACAACCTTGAGAATTGGAGGTGTTACAAATTCATGGTTTCCAGTTCGAACTGGGCCTTCAGTGCTAATCTTAGTGTCAGGCTGGGATCCAAGCATCCTGCCATGTCTCTTCAATCACTGGCTTTCTTTTGCTCTATTCCATGCTTCCACAGTGGCTATTCCAAATTACCTCCACTTTGTTAAATATCCTACTCTACCACCTCCTTCCTTACAGCCAATATCATAGTCTCTTAACCGACAAAGAAGATAGGACCATCAGAAAAGGACTTTACTTACTTCTCACCTCACTTACCAATTTTCGTGCATGTATATTCATCATGTCACCATTGCTTCTGTCAAAGTTTTCTTTCCTGTAAAAAAAAAATAATCAAACAACATAAAAATTTTTTCTTTCCTTTGTAAGCAACATGCTGCAATTGATATTCCTTCTTTCTCCCGTATTAGAAATCTCTAGTTCCTTCCATTCCGCATTTCAACATGCTGTCTCTTTATCTTAATTTTTCAGTCCCTCCTTTAACCAGTGTGTGCAGGCTCTTTCTCCTCTTCTTCCTCACAAATCTGTCTTGTCTCCTAAGCCAGTAATGACCCCAACTTCCATGCAGTCGTTCAAGCAAGAGATCTGGGTGACCCGTTTGATTTCTCTCTTCCTTATGTCCTGTCAACCCTACCCTCTTACTATTTCTGTTTCATTCAATTCATTCATCTCTATTAGCACAACCACACCTTCAGATTCAGCCACCAATTTCTGTTTTCTACCAATGAATGAAATACTTTTCTAACAAATGTCACAGTCCAGTGTCTTGTCCTTCAACCTTTCCATGGCAACCAGAATTATACTTCTAAAATGCAAATCTGATTATGTCAATCACCCTATTAAACTTCTTGGGATTTGGGAAATTTTCCAAACTCCTCATGATGGCTTTTAAAGCCCTTCCTGATCTTGGCTCTGTAGTCTCCTTGTTAAACCTCACTCTGTATTCTAAGCTGCAGACATACTAAATTACTGGCTATTCTCTAAAGTGTATACTTAATATTGCTTCAGAGATTCTACACTACTGTCCCCGGTGTCTAGAAGGTACTTCCCCTACCCTATCTTTTAGTTCCAGGTTAAATATCAAAACCTCAATAAGGTATTTCTGATTCAGAAATAGCAACACAGCACTTATTGTAATGTATTTTAATTGACTGTTAACTTGCCGGTTACCCAAGTAAGACTGTTTGTTCTTTAAGGAGACACAATGTCTTTTTCTAATTGTGTTTCTAGTGCTCACTGCAGTGCCTGGCTCCACCTGGATGCTCTATCAACACTTGTTGGATGATTGATATTGGCCAGTTGCCCAGAAACTTGTGAGATAATAGAGAAAAGACTTGTGACAATGGGGTAGAGTATTAGGCAGGTCAAAGCACCTGCAAAATGAAATTAAGTATAAATCAAGATGTGTTGTTGTAATAGATATATTGACCAGGTCTGGTGAGAAGTTATGGGAAGTACCTTGCTTACTGGGGATTTTTTTTTTTTTTTTGGCGGTACACGGGTCTCTCACCGCTGTGGCCTCTCCCGTTGTGGAGCACAGGCTCCGGACGCGCAGGCTTAGCGGCCATGGCTCACGGGCCCAGCCACTCCGCGGCATGTGGGATCTTCCCGGGCCGGGGCACGAACCCGTGTCCCCTGCATCGGCAGGCGGACTCTCAACCACTGCGCCACCAGGGAAGCCCCTGACTGGAGATTTTTAACAGCCCCATATCTCATCATCATGTCCATCCTAAAGCCACTGGTCCCTTGTCAAGTGGCTCACTTCAGTGGCTCCTTCTCTACCTACTCCAAACAGTATTGAGAGGAGGAAAGACATATCATATCTACTTATTGAATTTTTGTTTTTTATTAAACTAGCTAATTGAGGACATAGTTTGGACATATTTTGCTTGCATTTGGTTTTGCCAATAGCTCTGAAGCAGTGATTCTCAAGTATAGTTAGTATCATACTCACTTCTTTGGTCGAGAGGTATATAAGAATCACCTCCAAATTGTATCAAATTCCACCTTCATGAGGGTACTCAAATCCCATCCATCATCAGTGAGTGTCTCTGCCTTAGAAATCCAATGGTAGGGTGGGCAGAGTGTCAGATATCTATCTGTTCTCAATGGTTGGTCATTACTGATTTAAAGTTATATAGATTTATGGTCAAGTAGAATGTAATGAATTC
Organism: Neophocaena asiaeorientalis asiaeorientalis; assembly: GCF_003031525.2. Taxonomy (NCBI): domain Eukaryota; kingdom Metazoa; phylum Chordata; class Mammalia; order Artiodactyla; family Phocoenidae; genus Neophocaena; species Neophocaena asiaeorientalis. The sequence continues at coordinate 1,880,981 of NW_020172633.1, read as the reverse complement.
TTGTTATAGAAACCATGAATAAATGAGCTGTTCTGCTTCTAAAAAGTACAAATAATATCCTCTAGTTACTATAAAATTCATATTTTTCAAGAAAAATCACCATAAAGGACACATGTATAGAATTTCCAAATTATAGATCTAGAATGTATATTAGAGTTAACTACAACAAATAAAACACTTACTATAAGCCAATCACTGTTCTAAGTGGTTTCCATATGTTAACTCATTTTATTTTCAGAACAACTCTGAGCTAGAGTCTATAATTAGCTCTATTTTACATTCAGAAAGATAAATGCACAGAAAATGTACTGAAGGACACATATCTAATAAGTGACAGAACCAGGGTTTGAACCAGGAAATCTGGAACTAGCATCTCTGTCTTAACTAGTACTCAGTTCTCATCCAATCCTCCCATTCTTTATATAATAAGAAAGAGTTCTAAAAAGTTTAGACAAATTGTCTAAGAACTTTAATATCTGTGTTCTTAATTTTATATATGTATACCATCGTGCTTATTTTATGGGTAAACATTACTAATTCTATAAAGTGCTGCTAGTTTCTTTAGAAGCTCTTTAAAGGAGAATGAAAATTATATGCATCTTAATAGATATAAAAAGCTCATTCAGCCCTAAATGTAACGTGGAACATAGCAATATGGTCTGACATTTTGAGCTCTTGACAATTATGTGGATAGCAATGGGAGGACTTTGTGATAATTCAATTTCTTTATTCAGCTAACCAAGCTTGATAGCCTTCCGTTTCCATTATAAAGAGTAAGATAACTATTTCCCAGGAAATGTTTTCACAGTTGAATTCCATACTACCTTTGTCAAGTGCCTTGTGACTAGCTGGGTCTCTGTTCTGCATTGAGTAAAACAGAGTATTTGGAGAGGCCATTTGATAAAGTAGAAAGGTCACGGGCCTAAGCATCCAGAGACCAGGCCTCTAGTATCAGCTTACTTATTAATGAGCTCAGACATGGCTTAAGCTTTTTGATTTTGCTGAGTCCTGGTTTTCTTACTGGAGAAATGGGTGAGGAACCTGGAGTTGTAGGAAAAGATTTAATAACTTCTGACCCTCCACTGCCATAAGGAGAGGTGAAGAGGAGGACAGTCAGCTTGCTTTACCCACATGACACAGATAGGCCAGAGGAATTCCAGATCAGGTCACAAGATACAATTCCAACTTCTGACACAGAAACTAAACATCTTTGGGGGAAAGAAAGGTAATTTCAAGGCTCCTCAAAGACTTGAACTGACACATAGCAATGTTTCACCAAAAGAGAGGTAGAGAGACAGGGTTTGACCCATTGAATGAGCCGGGAGCTCATTATGTAGAAATTCTCACAATGTCCAGGGAAACGCCTTCTTAAAAATTTTCTATAGAAAGTTGGGCTGCCTCTATCTAAAGCTGTTTCAAGCCCAGTGGCCTGGATCCTGACTCTATTCTTTACCTCCTGTTGCACTTCAGCCTTATTTGATCCTAGTGGTGAGTTCATTGACCCCTGATACCTGCCACTTCTTCCAACCTGCTTTCTACTTACCTTTAACTATCCCCCAAGCCTAGTCTGATCCATATCTAGCTTTACTTGACTAACTTCAAAGTTTTCCACTCATTTCCACTCCTGTATTACAACCACTGCAGCCTTTCCCAAAGCATCTGGCCTGTCTGTATTCTACAACCACAAAGCAAAGCATTTAAACTCATTTTGCTATTTATATATGTCATTGAAAAACCTGGCATGGATTAAACATCATGACATTGTTAATATGACGATATGCTACAATTCATCCCTTCTTTAGGAGCTAAATATGAAATTTAAATATGCATTAGCACATTTGTGTTTTCCTTACCCTTTCTTTTTGCAAGGAATGTGACTTTGCTAGCAGTTGTCGTTGTGTGATTGATTGTTACTTGTCTGTGGCTCTCTGGGAAATCGACCATCTTTGAGTGATAATGTCAGTGGGATAGAATGTGTCACTGAATAATGGTCTCCTGCTACTGCATAAATGCCAAGGTAAGCCAAAGGTATTTATGGGGAAAAAGTTCATATCAAGCTAAGATTTTTATCTTCAATGCAAAAGAAACTGAATCTGTGGTCAGCTATTGCTAGTATAGCGTAAGCTAGATGTAGATTTAATGAATGTATATAATGAATATTCAAGGCAGACTATGATAATCAAGTGATCAGTTCTTATGTAAATCCAATATTCTAATCAGTTTTAAAACTTGATTTATAATGCATTTACCCAAACTCTAAATAAGATTAGTTTCTCAGAAATAAAATACTTCCCTAAATATAAATTTTTAGCAATTAGATTCTCTTAGATTACATTAAGTACTTTTGAAATCTATTTTTTTATATACTAAAAGTAGTTGGATAAGTAACAAACATTTTGACACTACATGATCAATTTATTTTTATAATGAAAAGGTATAAGATAATGATATCAGGGCTTCCCTGGTGGCGCAGTGGTTGAGAATCTGCCTGCCAATGCAGGGGTCATGGGTTCGAGCCCTGGTCTGGGAAGATCCCACATGCTGCGGAGCAGCTTGGCCCGTGAGCCACAACTACTGAGCCTGCACGTCTGGAGCCTGTGAGAGGCCCACGCACCACGATGAAGAGTGGCCCACGTTCGCCGCAACTGGAGAAAGCCCTCGCACAGAAACAAAGACCCAACATTTATAAAAAAAAAAAAAAAAGATAATGATATCAGTGGGACACTGGGACATATCAAACAAAAATTTAATTTATATCATGTATACTATGTCTTGTGAGAAAACATAAGTATATACTGCAAATATTTAATAGAAACTTTATAATTATGATTCATTAAGAAGACATTCCATATAAAACATCTACTTAGAATGCATATGTGGTATATATAGGATAGTATAGGGGAGTTATACATTTTTCTTTCTCTGAATTTGATAAAAAAGTCTTACTCTTAGTTTTGTATTATACTACCTTTTAAGATTGAATTTTCTCTGTAGGGGAAGCAGTAAAATGAAATATAGATCCATAATATAGAATACATTGGCCAATGAGAAGTGTAAGTTTGGGTAACACTGTTTCCTCGGAACACCCTAAGACTAGAAATTGCCCTGAAATATGTCGATACAGTAGCCCACTCTAATTCTTTTGCTGGTGGCAGTCCTTAAAGTAGAAATTGATATAA
>NW_020172633.1:1780203-1877647 GCF_003031525.2 Neophocaena asiaeorientalis asiaeorientalis | reverse complement strand
TGTAACCAAATATATATATCCATATAAAAAACTATTTTGTGAACTGTCTGAAAGAGGTTAGTGGAAGTTAAAAGTAATATCATCCATATATACACACCCACACCATTGAGACGTCTGATTTTAAAACACCAATATTTCCACCTCAGAAATCCAAGATAGCTCGAGCAAGTTCCTTGACCCTGATGATTTGAAGGCAGTTAGAAATGTGATAGAATATGTACATTTTATTTGTTGAGTTTGTGTGTGTGTGTATGAAAGCCTTTCTGTATATAATGTGTAGATACTTGACAAAGTTCCACGAAAACCACTTTGTATATCTACTCCAATGTGTTTAGAGATTTATTTGTCATTTCAGGTAAAGATATTTGAAATTCTCTATTAACTTCATACAAAAATTTTTCAATAAAGCTTCATGCAGCAGTGTCTCAATCTCTATGTCAATGTAAACTCGATAAGCCTTTTAAATGATATAGACTTTCTGTTAGTTGTGCCTTGTGGATTCCTACACTTTAACTACATATTCTAACACTTATGCTAAAGTCAAGCTGTTTCCATCTGTTTAGGCTACACATTGCATCACTTAGTAGTACAAAAAGAGCAGTTTTTCTTCTACTCCTGGGACCAAAATCACACAGAATTCGTAAGAGATCCAACACATAAAAATTCATTTCCTGAGTGGAAGCACTTCCATGCCATGTAGCAAAAACTATTACTTTTTTCATTGTATTTATAATAAAAAGTCAAGCAATTGTACTCTTTAAGGCTGGATACCTCACCTCACTTGAACACAGTCCCAGCGCTCAGCCATGGCATGTGGAGTTAATTACTCTGGACGTTGGAACGCTGTGCACCAAAACGACCTTATTTGTGACTCTGCACTGTGTGCACGATGAAGTGATTCTTCTGCTACCTACACACACAGGGACTCTAAATGGAGCGATAGTTCTGGCATGCTGGAGGACATACAACTTCCATCTCAGAGGGACACTTGTCATCCCAGGTAACCACTTGATGGAGACTGACAAGTCTTCAGTCAGACTGTCATCCTTCCAGTTCAGTTGTTTTCACAATCAGCTGAAAGTTACGGGTTCGGCAAGAATCTCAGCATTGTAGTGGCTCCTTCAACATCCCGTGGATCTGTCGCATATGAGGCTGGGTCATTCCAGGAGCAATTTCTACTAGAACTGTGCAGCCATGAAAACATGACACTATGCAGTTCTGTATGCACAGCAATCCTGGTGACTGTTATCTGCTGAATTGCAGGAACTCAGGCTTATTAAAATTCCCAGGAATCACTCACTGGCAAAGGGCTATATTTAACCCTTTCAAAAGTATTTTTGCAAATGCAGTTTGGTGGTAAAATAATCTTCATGCAGCAACAGAATGCATGTGCTTGGGAAGCCGAGGAAAAATGTAAAGTGGATGAAATGTTTATTTGTTTACTTACCCCCACTTTTCTTACTGCCATCTCATCCCCATTATAGAACCTCTACTATTATCTCTATGCCTCTGATCTCACAGATGGAGATAGTGTGAAGAACGAATTGGCACTCTAATATTAATGACGATGTGCTGTGGTATATAGAGATACATATGTAGAGATATATGAGCCTCTTTATATTCTTTTAATTTGTTATTACTTAAAAAATCTCCACAGTAGCCAATGAATGTTTTTTAAAAGGAGATAGAGGAGACAAGAAGGAAAGAAAAATATAAGGAATGAAAAAGGAGGAAGAGAGGGAGACAGAAAATATACTACACAGTATTGGTAGCACCGAGAGCTAAAAAGTTGGATGTGAATTGTGCTTTGTTACTTGACCATGGACTAGTTACCTAATCTCATAAGACATCAGTTCATGTCCCAGTACACATATATTTAAATGTTTTTTCCAATTCTACTTATAGGGCTTTTGTTATATTCACTGGGAAAAATCCCAGCTAGAAGTACATTTTATTTAGGAAGGTAAATTTAATTTCCATATAGAGAGCAGAACTTATTTATAGGTTATTCTGATTATATAACAAAAAAAGAGGTTCTCATGTTTGCATTAGTATATGACTTAGATGACTGTCCCAATAATTGCTTGAAATATTAATCAAGATTTGGAGACCTAAACTGAAGATGGTAACTTGCTTTTTATTTTCAGTTATGGAGAAAGGGAATCACTGCAAGAAAATGAGAAAAGACAGAAGTTAATATATATCTGTTTAAAGTTAATACGATATAAAAACACAAAATATTTTATGTATTTTATGATTTGAAATAATTAGTTATAAGCTACTTAAGTCAGAGAAGAGAAGAAATATAATTCAATAACAAATGGATTATACAGGAGAGCATAGCTTAAGGCAGGTTTTTTTTGTTGTTTTTTGTTTTGTTTGTTTTTTGCGGTACGCGGGCCTCTCACTGCTGTGGCCTCTCCCGTTGTGGAGCACAGGCTCCGGACGTGCAGGCTCAGCGGCCATGGCTCACGGGCCCAGCCGCTCCGCGGCATGTGGGACCTTCCCGGACCGGGGCACGAACCCATGTCCCCTGCACGGGCAGGCGGACTCTCAACCACTGCGCCACCAGGGGAGCCCTATGACAGTTATTAAAAGCATTAATCTAAGGGATAAAGAAGAGTAGAGAAAAAGAACATGGTGAGAAAGGTGATGAGAAAGAACTACAATATGTGTAGAGTTTTTTATATGTTCTTTCAACTATGATCTTAGAATGTGAATTTAATTATAGTGATTGATCACATTATTATTCATCAACTGTTTACTCCCCTCCTCTCACTGATGATGAGTTTGACCATGTGACTTGTTTAGGCCAATAGAACATGTGTGCCATGTCCAAGGATAGGCATTAACAAGTATGGCATCGTTTCATTCCATCCTTCGGGGAAGTGACCTTAATTTCCAAATATTGAGAATGTTTGAGGATTATTCCCCTTCGATATCAAATAATACATTCTCATGTCTGTTTTAGTATGGGATCTGGATTAATAGATCAATACTATGTTGCAATATAATCAGATCAGTTTCAGAGCCTTAGGGATGGAAACAGGTATTAAAGAAACTCTGAATGGAAGATCTGATGTGCTTATGTGTTTTTCCAAGTTGTGAGGAAAGAAAACAAGAATATGAAGACAGAATGAGTAATAAAACACATCTATGCTCTCTACTTTATTTAATAAGGGAACTATGTTGTTATATAATGTACTGGGCCTAAGACATAAGCTATGTTTTAGTTATCTATTGCTGTATTACAAACTACCCAACCTAATGGCTTGAAACAACAAACACTAATTCTCTCATATTTCTATAGATTACAAATTTGGGTGCAGTTTAGCTAGGTCGTTCTGACTAAGAGTCCCTTATGAGTTGCAGTCAAGATGTTGGCTGACACTGCATCTTCTGAAGTCTTGAGAATCCGCTCTTAAGAAGGCAGATTCACATGGCTGTTGGATGGACTCCTTAATTCTTCACTAACTGGAAATCTTAGTTCCTCTCCATGTTGCCCTCTCATAGGGCTGCCTGAATGTCCTTAAGACATGGTAGAGAGATAGAGAGACTCCAAGGTGGAAGCGGTGACCTGGTGATCTTTATAACCTAATCTAGAAGGGACATTCATCGCTTCTGCCATATTCTATTGGTCACATAAGTGAACTTTGGTAAATTGAAGGAGGGGACTCTGCAAGAATGTGAAGACCAGAAGGAAGAATCATCGGGGACCAGCTTGGTGGCAAGCCACTACAGAACGGTTATACAAGCAGTGCGGCAAGAAGGAATTGACTTAGGGTAGTGATGTCAGGTACATCAAAAGTAGAGTGGCTAAAGTTGGGTCAGTGAGCTACCTGAATGAATAAGAGCAAACTTGAAAGCATATCTGTTCTTAGCTTCACAGGAAGTGATTCCCATGGTTATAGCAGGACAAGAACCAGACCCTAATATTATTTTTCTTATACGTTATTGGTCACCTACTGATTACCTTGCTCCATTTTCTGAGCTGGTGCCTTTTTATGGATTCTCTAATATAATCTCCAGGGTGAAAACTTTCTCTGAGATTTTGGTCTCTGCAGAGCCCTTCCTTTCATGCCCACTCAGCAATGCATTTTAAAAGATGTTCTGTTATATTTGATCTTGCATTTTTAAAATTAATTAATTAATTTTTATTTTTGGCTGCATTGGGTCTTCATTGCTGGGTGCAGGCTTCCTCTAGTTGCGGCAAGCAGGGGGTACTCTTTGTTTCGGTGCTCGGGCTTCTCCTTGCGGTGGCTTCTCTTGCTGTGGAGCACAGGCTCTAGGCCTGCAGGCTTCAGTAGTTGTGGCTCGCGGGCTCTAGGGCACAGGCTCAGTAGTTGTGGCGCACGGGCTTATTTGCTTCATGGCATGCGGGACCTTCCCGGACAGGGCTCGAACCCATGTCCCCTGCAATGGCAGGCAGATTCTTAACCATTGCGCTACCAGGGAAGTCCCTGATCTTACATTTTAATTGTTGCAGTTGGGAAGGACTTTCAAGGTAGCTATTTTGCTATACCCCCAGAACAGGAAGTCCACCTCTTTCTACCTGACAATATAGCATATTGAATTAGGGTTCAGACACTGGAATTAAACTGATAGGTTTGAATTCTACGTCTACTATTTATAAGCAGTCCAATTTTGAGGGAGTTATTTAACTTCTCTATACCTTTGTTTCTTTACCTCAGTAATATTAGGGTAGTAAATTATAAGTTATTGTAAAATCTAATTTGCCTGTCTATATAATCTACTTAGAACTGTATCTGATACATAGTACACATTTAATAAATAGCTACCTTTAAGGTTTTAAAGGCTGTTAAATGTTAAATATTACCATCTATGTGAAGCCTAATAAAAATTTTCAGGTAAAATTCTTTCTTTTTTTATACTCCTAAATACCTTTTGCTCCAATGTCAATTGTGATATTATTTTTAAGTATAATTTATTTGTATACATGTCACTGTTCTCAGCTTTATTATCAAGTCTTTCATTACAGGGACTGTGTTTTATGCACTTTTTTATGTTTCTTATATGTACATACAGTTTGCTGAATTGAAGGATGGATGGATTGATAGATGAATGGTTTTATACTGTGGATGAAAAGAATCAATAGATCCAGCTGGAAGGACCTAGTTGAAAACTTGGGACATATTGAAGCACTGAGCCAATAAGAAAAGATTTTAATAACAGAGAGAAAATTGGTGTGTAATTGTCCTTTGTTTAGGGAAGAGGGCCATAAACAATGTTAGAAGGCCACTAAAATCTCCGTAGTTTTTATGTTTTCTTCCTCTGTGTCATTGCACCCCAAGATACTGATTTATCATGCAGAGTATTAACTTTTCTCAAGGCAGCAGAACTTTAATTCCTTACTCTAGTTACAGTGTCTATTTTGGAGAAAAAATATATATATTATTTTAAAAAGAAAAAAGTTATTAGCCTTCACAAAGCCATCCTTCTGCAAACCAGTAATTTTCCTAAAAATGAAACTATGATTCAATTTCCAATAGTCTATTTACTCAGCTATTTGAATTTTTCTGAAAGAAAAAATATTTCTGTTGAAAATCTCCCCTAAGTGAAAGGATGACAAAGTAGCTAGAAACATGATGACAACAAACCTGGCTGATATGTTTGATCTTTATTCCTATTTAATTTTTGCAGTTACTTTGTGTTGCAACTTCTAGTGCTTCCTAGGACCTAGGTGGAATTATCCTTACCAGGCGGGAAATGGAACCCACAGTTGGGATTGTCTTTTGCTTGTGCCAGAGGCTGACCTCAGTGTTGTTAGTTTGTCCTTCTGCCATATTTGTTCTCACACCAGCTAACAATCCACTTCCAGCTATACTTTTTTTTTTTTTTAACATCTTTATTGGAGTATAATTGCTTTACAATGGTGTGTTAGTTTCTGCTTTATAACAAAGTGAATCAGCTATATGTATACATATACCCCTGTATCTCCTCCCTCTTGCTTCTCCCTCCCACCCTCCCTATCCCACCCCTCTAGAGGGTCACAAAGCACTGAGCTGATCTCCCTATGTTATGTAGCTGCTTCCCACTAGCTATCTATTTTACATTTGTAAAATGTATAGTTTTACAATACTACTCTCTCACTTCATCCCAGCTTACCCTCTGCCCTCCCCGTGTCAAGTCCATTCTCTAAGTCTGCATCTTTATTCCTGTCCTGCCCCTAGGCTCATCAGAAGCACTTTTTTTTTTTTGATTCCATATATATGTGTCAGCATACGGTATTTGTTTTTATCTTTCTGACCAGATATACTCTTGTGTCACACCTTTCCAGATGTTTGTTAGGAAAACTTTCTTCTGCTCTAAATCTCCCAAGTGGCCCCAAATGATGCATTTTTTACTGCTGACTTCCATATTTAACATGCACTCATATACACACCTGTGTCAAACTCATTGGCACGATCATTGTGAAAAAAATAGCATTGAAATCCCAGGCATGACCTTGAATGGTTCATAAACTACTGTCAGCATGCCTGTTAAAGGAAGATGAAAAATCAAATGAAACATAAGCAAATGATAAGAGGTGGGCTTCCCTGGTGGTGCAGTGGTTGAGAGTCCGCCTGCCGATGCAGGGGACACGGGTTCATGCCCCGGTCCGGGAGGATCCCACTTGCCGCAGAGCGGCTGGGCCCGTGAGCCATGGCCGCTGAGCCTGCGCATCCGGAGCCTGTGCTCCGCAACGGGAGAGGCCACAACAGTGAGAGGCCCGCGTACTGCAAAAAAAAAAAAAAAATTATAAGAGGCAAGGTCTCATTATTCTGAAGATGTCTTTGGAAGAGTCTTTTCTATGGGGAAAAGAAAAAAATGGAACTAATCTACCCCTAAATAATCCACAGGCCAACTGACAAATTGATCCGTAATTAAACCTGTACTTCCTGGTGCTCCAAACCTGATGCATACTAAACAGTGACGATTCTTTCACACATCCTCAGGAAACAATGAGCCGAAGAATGTCATGTTCTGTTGTGTGCCAGGTGTGTTCCCACTCATCAGAAGCTGCATGGAACATTTTTTTTTTTCAACTTAGTAATTTTTCTATTTACTTCAATTTAAAATTTGCAATACCGCCTGAGATTAGCAAGCTTTTTCTAAAAGGAAGAAAATTAACATGTTTATGGAGCAGCAGGTTTTCCTAAGCTATCACAGAACTAAAAAGCAGCTGTCAACTCCCCTGAAACAAAAGCATCAACAGAATGGGGAAAAAAAGCATTCCAGAAAACCCTATATTCTGTTAGCACCTTTGCTCTTAAACACAAAAACCTTAAGCATCAGAACAGACAGCCATGAAGGTGACACTTCAAGAAGACTAAAGGAGGTGAGATCTCAAATGGTTTTGCTTGAATTGTCCATTTATTGCATATTTGACCCAGACTAAAAAGAAAATATCAAGTTATCCTGACACAATTTCCCAAGTTGCTTGAATTTTCCTTTAAAGAAATTTGAGAAACATGCATCGCCTTAAGGTGGGACAACACATTTTTTGCGTGGTGTCAGGAATTTAAAAGGCATCTGTAGTATTAAATGTTTAATATTTGGTATTAAATACATGATTTCCTACTAATTTCCAGAAAATCAAATCTATATATTTGAAAATAACACCACTTTTATTTTTACTCCACTCTCAACCCTCTTACTTTAGTTACAAAAGCTCAAGATTCTTGTCATTTATAACAGTGTGTCTGTTTGAGCATTTCTTTTGATTCTTTGTTTCCCCAAAGTTTATAAAGGAAAGCACTTGCCATTAATCTCTCTAGACAGAACATCTGAGGGTTAGATATTACTTCTGTTAATATTGGTCACTATTTGGAGAAAGAAGAGTGTTAGAACATTTACACCAATGCATTTACCACATCAATTGTATAAATGGTGAAAGGAAACACTTCTGAATTATGGAATAACATTATAAGGCAAACCATTCTGAGTGTGTTCAAACAAAGATTGAAAACTGACCAGTAATCTGTGAAATCCACGTTAAATGCAGCTGGAGCTCATATGATGTGTGCATTACACTGAAATCTCGAAATTCTGTGCTATGTGTATAAATCAGTTTTAAGAGCATGATTTTCTTAATATAAATCCTCTAATTTATTGAAGAAATTAAAATGTCCACATTGATAGTCTTATAATAGAGGAAAATTAAAATTAGCAATTTGAAAAATCTTTCTGACAAAAACTATCTCTCGAGATTGTTGGTTTGTTTTTTTTACATATGCACTAGGATGGAAATGTATTAGTCTCTTCATAAACTCACCAAAGGCTATAGATATTTTCTGAATAGAGATGTGCATTTCATGGAAAAGTTGTGAAACTCCTAGAGTACTATTTAAATTTTTCTATTTTGGACTATAGGTGAGTATATTGTTTTTATTTCCCCATAAATCTGGATACTTATGCAACTATCTTTCTGGAAGAAAAATCACATGAAACTTTATCACAGCCAAAATCAACTCATTGATATTTCTCTACAATTACTCTACTTTGAATGTTGTCTTTTGAAGCCAAAGGTTGAAGATATGCACTGTCATCCATACTTTGCACACATATAGTCGTATTCTGTAAGTATCATATGTGTGAAAAATATTGGTAAAGCATCATTAAATTGAAATGTTGTGATTTATAAGGCGCTCAGGTGCCACTTTTAAATCCACCACATATAGAACATATATGTATGGAAATATTTCGAAGATAGAGGAGTTATCTCTCATCCACCATGTAATATGAAACTGAATGTTGCCAGACTTTAAGAAGACGGGCTTTGACCCCGTTCAGTCACCTACTGATACATAACAAACCACCTGGAACTTAAGGGCATAAAATGACGAAAAGCATTTATTATGTTCACAAAGCTGTGGTTTGGGCAAGGCTTAGTAGGAAAGTTTATCTCCACTTCATGTGTCATTAACTGGAGTAGCTCAAAGGCTAGAAGCAACTGAAGGATGGAGCTAGCGTCATTTAATGTACAAGCTGGCAAACTACAGCCCATGGCCCAATTCTGACCCACCACCTATTTTTGTAAAGTTTTATTGGAACACACCTTGCTCTTTGTTTATGTACTGTTTTCGGCTACTTTTGCCAAAAAATTTTTACTTGTAACAGGACAGCTGAACATCTATGGCAGATACTATATGGCCACCATGTAAATATTTGTTAGCTGGCCCCTTACAGAAAAAGAAAAAATGTGCTGACCTCTGAAATAAAAACTCACTCACATGTTTGGAAGTTGATGTTTGGCTGTTGACTAGAACCTCAGCTTGGACTATGGGCAAAAATCCTACACAGTCCTTACCGTGGAACCCTTATGATTTTCTCATACTGTAGCAGGTGGGTTCCAAAAGTGACCATCCCAAGATGTAGGAAGTAGAAAGAGTTAGTCTCCTAAGCTCTGTGCAGTAACATAGTCCAGACTTAAGGGCAGGGGCATTCATGCTCCTATCTCTTGAAAGAAGGAGTATTAGTGAATTTGGAGATTATGTTTTAAAAGCACGACAAACCCATGACAACATTTCAGTGATACATATTCAAAATATTTATGGCATAGAAATTACTTATGTAGTCTTCAAATATTTACTGAACCCTTATAATGTAGAATACATACATCTTTAACAAAATAGATATAATCCCTGCTCAAAGGAGCATATATGTTAGTGTGGGTGAAAGGTGAATAATAGCCATGTAAATGAAAAATGAACATGACAGTTTCAGAGAACAGTAGTACTACAATTGATTGAATGGAAGTATTAGGAGTGGGAATACTTTTGGTCATGGAGAGCCTTGCTCTACTGATGACATTTTAGCTGGAAAGAAATAGCCAATTCTGGTAAAAGGTGATTGCCAAGCACAGGAGACAGAAAAACAGCAAATGAAAACACCATTAAAAAAGAGAGAGCAAGCTTGAAATATTCAAGAGGCAGAAAGAAGACAAGAGTGACAGGAGAATAATTGGTAAAGGACCAAAAAGAGCCCCAGGCAGAGAGGTAGACAGGGATCAGACCATGAAGGTCTTACAGATAATGTGGGATGTTATTCTAAGCCATTTACTGAGATGGAGGAGAAAAGAAGCAGCAGGTCTTATGTGTGTGCGGAAAGGGAGAAGTAGAATGAGAATTAAGAATTTTATTTGACCACGTCAAGAGTGATTAGCTTTTACATATTAAAGTTTCAGAACTTTACTGAAGTAGAGAACTATACTGACTCACAGAAGCTCCCAAGACGACTAAAAACAACAGAAATAAATTTAATACCATCACAAATATACCATCAGTCATCACGTATCCTCCACTGCATGTTATGAGAATGAGAGCTCTTGAAACAGGCTGGTAAAGTCAGGTGGGTAAGCTCACTCCTGGGCTTCAAAGCCTTTGAGGGTCTGTGGTCTCTTTGAGCTCCCACCTGAGAGAGACAAAGGCACAATTTCTACCATGAGCTTTGGGAAGTGGTAGCCTTGGAAAGTAATCAAATTAAAAACAAAGAATTTGAGAGCTTCCCTGGTGGCGCAGTGGTTGAGAGTCCGCCTGCCGATGGAGGGGACATGGGTTCGTGCCCCGGTCCGGGAAGATCCCACATGCCGCGGAGCGGCTGGGCCCGTGAGCCACGGCCGCTGAGCCTGCGCATCCGGAGCCTGTGCTCCGCAACGGGAGAGGCCACAACAGTGAGAGGCCCGCGTACCGCAAAGAAAAAAGGTGAGCAGGGGATATAAGAAAAGGGGCATGAGAGCCCTCATTGTGGATGCTCTCTATCCACTCTGGATTAATGATCCTTAGGTACATGCTCGGGTTCTCCTGGGTTTTTCTCTTTATTCAGGAAAGGAGTAGGAACAAATCCTGCAGAGTGGCAAGTGGAGATGGGTGTGTAAGCTTACCTTCTGTCCAACTCTGAAATCCTCTAAGAGTGTTCTCTCACACTGAATTCAGAAAGCCATCCAAGCCCAAGGATAACTCCCATGGATTAAGACGCATCCAACTATGAGATATAATCTTCATCAATTTGTTTTAAGGTTAAAATGAGTTAATTCATGGTCAAGTACTTGAAACATTCCTGGGCACATAGCAAATATTCAATACCAGTTAGTTAACAGTATTATTGCTATTTTAGAATTGCCAATGTCCTTGATTTCAATTATGTTTCCTGTTAACTTTATTTCTTGACAGTGATGTAGGCATTTACAACTGAAAATCTGGTGTCCTGGCCTGTAGGAAGTGACACTCCATTAGGAAGTGATTTTCAAGCTGCTAAAACAAAACTTCACATTAAAAAAGAAATATCTGATAAAAAAAAAAAAAAAAAAAAAAAAGAAATGTCTGAAGCCAAGAATTTGTACAATAGGAGACAGCTTACACACGTCTGAATTCAGCTTCTCCTCATCTCACTAGAAGTAGACACAACAAGTGCTGAAATAATACATTTGGATGCTTTACCCCGAATGCGCTGTGACAACGTTTCAAGTATGTTCAAAAATACTCTCTCTGCTTCAAGATATAGCTCCAAATTTTGATGACGAACAGAGATGCTGGTATGTTTGCTTGGATTTTAGTCTTCACATTTGCTGAAACATAGCCAAATGAGATTTAGGAAGACACGAGACAAGTAACCTTGCACAAAAGATTTCAAATCGAAATGGCTCTGCTTCTACTTCCAGCTGTCTACATGTACTTTTTTGCAGCTGTCAACTTCACTATTGCTTTCGTAAAAAGGGAGGAAGTCCAGTGGCCCTAATTCATAGTTCCTCAGGCCTCACCCCAGGAATTTTTCTTCTCTGGCCAAGACTGAAAATGACTTTAGGGCCCTGTGCCAGTAGCCTGTAAGTGAACATAAATAATAACCCTGGAGAGATCATCTTCAATAGCCCGGGTGCCAGGAGGGCTGACTTCATGTTTCAGTGACATAGATGTTGGCTCATGTTGTATGGTTCAAAGGAACTAAAAATGACCTTTTGGGAATTCCCCAAATCTCTTCTACATATTTTCTGATCACAGAATTTTTTCATAGAAGAAACAGAAACTTAGAGTTGACAACTAAAGAATTCTGATGGAAAACAAGCCTGCACTTAAATTCACTTTATGGTCATTTTACCTATATGTGTAATGTGTACATGTGTGTGTGATACTTATTCTATACCATCCAACAGAACTTCTCCCTTATATCAGGTATTGCTACGGGAGAGCAGAAAAGGGGAAGGCACAAGGGTCACACAACTCTGAGCTGGAGAAAACGGGGGCAAGACAGTGAATATCACATTGGGGGCTAAAGAAAGGAAGGGACAGAGCACAGAGAGGGAAGCTGGGAGCATAGGAAACAGATTTGGTTTATGTGGGATAATAGAAAATACAGATTGGTTTCTGCCCCTGGATCCTGGCACAAAGTTCCTGAAACCCTTGTAAATCCCTAAGTGATAAGAGCATCTTTTGTTCTAATTAAGACAGGCATCCTGAAAAATCTTGTAATTTCCTAGGTAATAGGAGCATGTTTCGTCTCATTGAGGCAACTCTGGGTGAGATCCTGGGTGGCTCCCGGATAGGAGGCTGGTCACTGGAAAGACCAAACCATAAGTAGAAGCTTGGAATGTTCAGCTCCATCCCCATTCTCTTGAGGAAGAAAAAGGGGGGTTGAAAATGGAGTTAATGATCAATCATGCCTACATTATGAAGCCTCCATAAAAATTCAAAAGTAAGGGGTTCGGGAGTTTCCAGGTTGGCAAACACGTCCATGTTCTGGGAGGATGACACATCCAACCCATCTCCACATGGACAGAAACTCTTGTGTTTAGGACCCTCCCAGACCTCAGCCGATGCATCTCTTCAGCTAGCTGCTCATCTGTATCTTTTACCATATCCTTTAATAAACTGATAAACGTAACTGTTTCCCTGAGTTCTGTGAGCCATTCTAGAAAATTAATCAAAACTGAGTAGGTGGTCCTGGGGACCTCCAATTTGTAGCCAAGTTGAACAGAAGTTGTGGGTAACCTAGGGACCTACTATTGAGATTGGCATCTGAAGTCGAGGAGAGCAGTCTTAAGAGACTGAGCCCTTACCCTGTGGATCTGGTGCTATCTCCAGGTGGATAGTGTCAGAATTTAAACTGTAGGACACCCAGCTGGTGTTGTGGAGAATTTCTTGGTGTGGGGAAAGAAACCCACACATTTGGTGACCAGAAATGTCAGATGTAAAATGTTCTGTGTGAGGAGGAAAGGAGACTCGTAGGAAAGAAAAACTGTCAGTTTCTCTAATATAGACTTTGTCTTTTCTTTGGCAAAAGACAAGGATGTCTTTAAAGATTTGCTGAGTATCAGGGCGCTTTCAAACTATGCATGCTGTCACATAATTTTCCAAGAAGCCTATGAAATATATACTTTATGCTTATTTTACTGATAAAAAACTTAGGCTCAGAGAGATTGTTTTTACTATTAGTGAATGTAATATTTTCTGCCATTTGTTGGGTGCCTTCATTCCACCAGTGCTTCTCATTATAATTCTTGGAAAAACTCTATGATGAGGAAATTATTCTCATTTTTCATATGTGAAAACCAAGGCCTAAGGTATAACTAATTTGCACACGGCAAAACTGCTAATAAGTAGCAGAGCTGGATTCACGTTCAAATTTTGTGACTCTGAGTATTGTAACTCGTTCACACTCATCATATTTCCATAGAGCGGAATGCATTTCCGCTGCGGTCTCCAGAAAGCAAACTTACTAGAGAGCAGTCTCAGTTTTTCTCCACCCCCTCATTCCCTTCCTTCTGTAATGAAGTGGCTTATCGGCTTGGTGATCCACGCTGAAGGAATAAGAGCATGGTCAGGTCTTTGGACCTCCCTCTGTAATTCCAGAGCCTGCTGGACCTCTGTTCACATGCCTTCTGTCCTCTTCTAGTTCTAAGTCTACAGGGACAGAGTCACTGTAGCCAGTGAGTGAGGGGGATTATAGAACAAGATCGTGTAGGGCTTTAAGCCATGGGATACAGAAACGAACAGCTTTTCCTCTGGGCATGGATGGCTTGGTGGCTGAGTAATCTCTGTTCCTTCTGCATTGGTACTGTTCCCTAATTGCAAAAGGGACTAGAGGAGAAAATAGATATACATTCTAAATATATAAGGACAAAGAAATGGGACAGTTGCTATCTCACCTTTAGAAGAGCATTAAATGTAGAAGATAAATCATTGCACTCAGTCAGTGAAATGAACTCAGAAGCAGCTACAGACGTGAATGTGTAGTTAATGTGCATTACATATCTATTTTTAAATTTTTATTTGCTTGGATCTAGGTAAATAGGCATAGGGAGAGATGCAAAAGGAGTAACAGCAACTAACAGCAGGTAGGCACTTATTTTTTAAAACTTCCTCATCAGCAAAAGGGAAAAAGATGACATCTCTTAAGAGAGTTCATGACTGTTTTTCGCTATCTAAAGATATTTGCAATCTTTAGATCTGATCTAAACTGGAGAAAATATAATGTGGATGCTGATTGACAACAGCTCTAGAATAATCTTCTTTTAAATGATACCCTAATTGACAGATCTAGAACAAGCTTTTCTGTAATAGCTGACTCGACGACAGCTTGGAAAATTGGAAATTATTTGAACCCTGGATCAAGAGAGGTGGTAGCTGATTAGGAGGCCCTGGTGTGAGGGTCTCTGCTTCAAATGATCATAAACTAGCTTCCCATGACCACCTTTGACCACAGAAGTGCCCGTGAGTAAGAGTAACAAATCTCCTCTGTGGCCAGAGTAATTGATGGCATCTATGTTGGAACTTCACAGCCCCTTAACCTTTCTTTCTTTCCTCGGGTTTCCTCCTATAGGCATTGGAAACCTAGTTTGCAAGACGGAAGTCCATGGCAGGGTATAAAGCACACCCCTTTTCCCACTGTGAATTCCTGCTGCTGGTAGCTGGCCCAAGTCAGTGAAGGGGAAAATTCTGACGGAAGTTCAGAATACTGACTGTATTGTACTGGACATAATAATTATTGATCAGGGTTAAAAGGACTTGGAGACCATATATTATCTGAAAGTGACCTGGGCCTGACCTTACTAGCCCAACAGTAAGGATATTAAATGAATGTTATCAGAAAAGAGTAACCTTGCTTTCTCTTCCATTATAAAAATTCAATTTTTTTTAACGAAAAATCACAACTAATTTTGTCTCAGGTTTAGATGCTGGTAGTTCATTGCCACTCTTTTCCTAAGTAGCTAATATGGGACCCACTTAAAATTAGACATATTGGCTTCCCTGGTGGCGCAGTGGTTAAGAGTCTGCTGAAGAAAAAGAAAGAAAAAAAAAAAAAAAAAAAGAAAACAAAAAAAAAAAAAAAAAAAAAAAAAAAAAAAGTTAGACATAAAACCTCTGTAAGAGAAAGGCAGCTGTGGATACACAGTTCCCAGGATGTTCCCAGCCATACACAGGATGGCTCAATTCCCAGGGAGAGGAGAAGGCATAGGCAGTGGCCCTGTGCATCACCTTGTTGGGATTGAGTAATATTACATAGGAAAAAAGAAATGTCTTCTTCAATGTAGGCTGAGAGAGACAGAGGGAGAAACAATGGAAGCAGTCCATCTAGAGATGTCAGAGAAAGAATCTACAACGTGACGAAAATTGTGGCGATTAAACGTGCCATGGCACCATACTCTTTGAACTAATGACAGCATCATCCCAACTTTATATCTAGCAGTTGCCACACTTTTTTCATTGCAGATAGCTTCACAACTAGAAAAGACAAAGTCCAATATCAGATAACATATGCAATTGACCATAATGGAGTAAATGCAACAAATAGATAGTTTGACATAAAACTGAAATTCCCACATATCCCAGGGTTGTGCTCCTTAAAGAACAGAAAAAAACCTGATGACTTCTCGTCTCCCAAGTTTGGAAATTAAGAAACTTTGAGCTCTGGAAAAATATTTCTGACCCAGCTCAACTTACAGGTGTGAGTCCATTATGTCTGCCCCAAGCCACAGAGGCTAATCTGGTCATGGGGCTTCTGCTCACTTGTTTTTGTATTCAGCCTGCCAACCACGGATTGTCCTGCTGAGACTGAAATCCCATAAGCACTCTTCCCTACCTACCCAGCTTCTTGTGATCCGTATTACCCCCTGGGCAACCATTGCCATCCAGCCTTTCCCTCTGCCATTTCTCCCGACCAGCCTGCTACTTACAAATTGCAGAAGCCACCCACATGGCAATGAGTCTGACAAGCTTCAGCTCTGTCCACAGCTTCTGTCCTGGCCATGCCTGTGAAAAGAACAATTGCCTGTGTATGGCCGCAGGGTCTCTGAGACTTGTACATGTCTACTATAAAGACTGAATTGAAAAAGTTCAATCCTGTGTGATTTCTAGAGGGACACGATCTAATCACATTTTTCCCGAACCAATTATCTTTTCACCAAGGCAGGAATCGGATTCATTGCCAGGGGGCTTAACAATTTCTACCGCAAAGTATTTTTTTTTTCATTTCACATAAGTCTTAAAAGCAAACCGTGATTTTTCTTTGCAGACTCAGATTCATTGATCACGTGACGTCTGTTACTGATGATGCTATTACATACAATGACTGACGTGGAACCGATCACTCGATCTGATATGTGCTGGTTGAGTGGGACGATAATTCACACGTACTGGACTTCTGCATTTCCATTGCATTATGTGTGATATGTGGTATGTACTTATCTAATCAGAAACACAGCCACTGAGGCAGTTTATGGGTTTTGTTGATTTTTTGAAGTAGCATTGGTTTTTTTTCCAGGCTTATTCTGAGGGTCTGAAAGTTCTTCCTTTAATCAAATGAAAATTCATGTCCTCTGACTGACACAAAATGTATAGATGTTTCTTTAAAATGTAAGTTGGTAATTTCCTTTTATTCCTATTTCTATGTATAGATTCAATCGGATTATTACCGTGACAAAGTTGAAGCTACATTATTCTTTTCACCTGGCAAAGCATCCTATACTGGGAAGATCTAGTTTGTATCACTCATTTTATTGTTAACCTAGTTCTAACATATATGAGTTTCACATGAATAATTTCTTGCTCTCAATAATTTCTTGAGGCATCAAAAATGCTAACATAGCCTTTGGATCCAATGGAGTTAGATACAAACATACAAATAGAATTATATTTTTGGTTTTATAGATATACAAAATACATAGATATACAAATAAAATATACATTAGAATAGATAGATAGGTTTTGGTTTTGCATAGAAAGTTTCCATCTATAAATCTCAAGACTGTAGGCAATAAATTCTAAATAAATTAAACTGTCAAATGTGCATTTGAACACTTGTTTTTAACATATCTTCATTAGATTATTTCCTAAAAAGCAAGGAATTAAGTACTTTCCCATTCAATTTAAGTACTACCCAACGAGTATTTCTATATCTTATATGAAACTTGAAAACACATATTGGATCATAACAATGATGGCCCAAAACAAATAATAATAATAATAATTGACCAGAAAGTATGTTTTCCATAAGTGAGAAACAAGAAAGTGAATATCCAGCCTCAGTCACTGCCCTGGCTGTCACATCGGTACAGTTCCTAATCACATAGAGGGTGTGTCTTGAAAATCCACAGGAAAGTGGCCCAAGACCTAAAATGCATTTTTCACCCATCAGTCACTGTCTAAAAATCCCACTCTTCAAGATTAACTCATTTAAGTTAACCCCTATGATTTTTTAATACCCTCTCTTAAAAAATGCAAATTTCTCCAAAAGGGATAAAACCTTACATCACTTATAATTCAGCCAAAATGAGTTTATTCAACACTACTCATTATGACAGGAGAAACATATGGGCAGCATGAGGTCACTAGCTATCACAGGAGTGTAAGAAGATTAGACAATGAAAACTGGTACAAAAGCTGAAGATAAACCTTGCTAGCTTTAGTTTTTCCCAAGATGATCCCTATTCAGTTGAATATGCCTCTAAGGAAAAAAATCACAAACCGTAATTTGTCTTAGTCTATTTTTATTTTGCTTACAACTATGTTCTGTCTTGACTTCTGGGCATGTTCATCCATGACGCTTAAACCCTAGCTGAGTTTTAAATGTAGCCCAGGCTTTGGGTCAAACCAAATGGATTTGAATACCAGCTGTGCCACTTGAAGACTATGGATTTTGAACCAACTCTTCAGCCTCTTGAACTCCAATTTCCTCAGGGATAATAATATCAAGCTCTTTGGATTGTCGTGAGGATTAAATAAAATGAAGCCCATAAAGGGCTTAGCAGAGAACCTAGCTCATAGAAAATGTTCACGAACTGTAGTGATTACTAGATTTATCAGGGTCATAGACAGAATGGCTAGCAGGACAATGTAAGTGGTCAGGACAGTGACCTGTGAAATAAAGAAGAAAAGGAGGCAGAAGAGATCCTTGAAAAAGGAGCAGTAACATAAATCAGACTTGCCTACAGTGTTTGTCTTGTTTTAGTTCAGTCTCAGCGCTGAAAATGCTCTGTCTTCCAATATCCAAAGAGAGGAACTGAAAAAAAAAAGAAAAGAATAGCAAAGAGTGTGGAAGGTAAGACCAAAGAGATTTTTCAAGGAAGTGTGGTGGAAACTTGCACCTGCATCTCTAAACCCGTTTGTTTGTTTCCTGGAGGCACACTTCCCAGTCCTGCCTCACACTTAAATGTAGCCATGGAACTGAATTCCAGACCATGGAATCTGAGCAAATTATATATTTCATTTCCACACCTGGGCCGAGAAATCTGCCACCTGCATTTCTCCATGTTTATCCAGCTGGCTGACAACTGTTAGAGCAATCTTGGCAATTTGCTGAAGATGGTAAAGTACTGAAGATAGCAGAGCTGCTCTCAACCTAGGCCCTAGGATGAAAGTGTGGAGCTGAACACACAGCCCCAAATCCCCACTTGATCCCCATGGGTCCATGACAAGAATGAGAATTAAAATTCTACAGTGTTTAGCCACCACTGAAATTGCAGGCTTTGTTTGTCACAGCACTGAGCCTTCCTTAACTAATATTGAAAGGCCATTTATAAGTCCTGACTGAAGAAGATGGGGTCTGAGAGGCCTGGAGATTTAATGTTCCACAGGGAGTAGTTTCAGGAAAGCGATGAGAAAAAGAAACCCTCTGTTTTTGTAAATTAAAGAGCGATTGGGAAACATAGAAATGAAGGCAGTGAATGCAGTTTTTTTTGGAAGGTGGAGAGATTTCACGCAGGATAGAAAGTAAGAGATGGTACAATAACCTGAGTAGAACACAGGGTGAGAAAAGGCTTTGTATATGGTTATGGATAAATTACACTTATTTAAATATTAGACAGGAGAAAAAAGTCCACGGAGATGGAGACATTGACAACGCAAAAAGGAAGAAAGATTGATCAAGCAAAAAAGGAAGAGAAAGAGAAGACAGATGGGTGGTGCGTCCATCATTTTAAAGGAAGTAGCACCTTTCTTATTATTATAAGAATAAGAATATTCAGGAAGGAGATAATTTAAGAAAAGTGAGTAGATTTTTAAAAACCTGGGATTTACCATGTAATGAGTGTTGTGTATGCATAATTCAATATAGCAATAAAAATATCAAGCTATGCTTTATTTAGCTTCTGGGACTGTGATGGGGGAGGAGTTCTACTGTACAAATAATAAATCTAGAAAAAGAAGCCTTGATCATGTTGTTGATACTTTGGAATATCTGCATAGGTAATGTAGATCTGGTTTTCCTCTCTAACCTGAAGTCTACTAAAATCTATGTAGATAGCACAAGTTGACAGGTTCACTTGGAATCCTTAGTCATTTCACAAATATTTATTGAGTATCTACCATGTGTTAGCACTGCAGGCATAGTTGGGAAAGAAAAGCAGCAAATAAGGAAAAAAATGAATAATTAGAAATTACAAATGCTATGAATGAAAGAACTGTTAACTTAAAGAAAGACGAGGAGGGGTAGTATGGGGAAAGTTGATCTTTCCTTTTACCCACCGTCCTATATCAAAACTGTTTTTACTTGTAAATTGGTAAATTATGAAGGAGGAAGGAGGAATTATGAACTACATGTGCAGCTGTAATCATTTCAATAATTTGTCCAAAGTGATACCATACTGGCCATTTATCCTAATTTCTGGCATCATCTTTATGGCAAATTTAATTTTAATTAGACCATGTTTGAACCTATAGAGTTTCAGAAAATAAAAAATACTAAATAATTAGCTTTGCAGTATGTGCCTTAATAAGGTATCTTAGTAGCATTTTATTAAGGTACTATTCCATTCAAACAAATTAATACCTTTATTTTAAGAATTTTGTTTTGATAATATATATTTAAATTATATGCATGTACACACATATGCATATATAATATAAACATGAATATATATTAATATTTAATAATGAATTTATAAATCACATAACAACATTTCTTGGGCTGTAATTTAACATGTTTTGTTTATCTTTATGAAAAACTTCTTTCAAGAAGGTGTAATAACAATAACTCTTTTTCAAGTACCTTGCTCTCAATGTATGTGAGTTTCTGAGAAAATTCTTTAGTGAGTCAGTTTCCCAACATATTTTCTTACTTCATTTGCAGAAATAAATTATAAGAGATAAATCAAAAAAAGACGGAAAATAAATAAATAACATTCTATATGTGATTGATTTACTTTTTATCTCTAGAAGCACTATTTTTCCTTTATCTGCCGTGAAGCTGTAGTCAAATGGCCAGTAATGTAAAGTGTTTATGGTTTTCTGGATTGGAATTACAGTTTCTTGACCTATCTGATTCAGGCTAGATCCTTGTCACAGTTTTTTTCATTTCAATGAATAGAGAAAACTTTTGAAGATGCTTAGATTCCGATTTTCTTTTTATACTGGAGCTTCAGACAGCTTGAAAAAAAATTCCTCTTCTAAACGTAACTACAATTTCACAGATTGTATTCATTTCCATAAAAGAATACAGTACATTTCAAAGTAGCCTCTGGTTTTCAATGGAACAAAATAATGAGTTATTTTCAGAATATCTTCAATTTTTAATATCATAAACTTTACTTCCTTACTCATTCTTCCAAAATAATACATAAAGTGTTGAATATGTAAACAACTTCATCTACTCTTTTCTCTTTCCTGTAAGAATCTTTGCCCTGATTTTGAAATTCTGTATTTGAAGAAAATAAATCATTCCAGATTTACTTGCTTTTCTATATTTATTATTCTCATTTATACACAAATTCTTAAAATAATGTAATTTTACTTTGCTATCTTGTTTGCTGTAATTTCAACCTCCTCCAGTACTAATTGTATACTTCACAAAATGACAGATATAAAAAAATGCAGACTTAAATGAAGAGTTTTACCAAATCTTAGGCCATAAAATGGTTTTAATTCTCAGTATATTTTGCCATTTTTTAAAAAATATTCTTTAACTGAGACATCAAAAAGAATGATTAATGATAAAAGATGGGAGTCATAAATTTTAATAAAATATCATGTTGATATCAAATATTATGTTTTTACTAGTAGTACCTTAAATTATTTTGTAGCAATTCTTATTACTCAGACTGGTATTATATATGTACATATATATATGTATATATGTATATATCCCAATCAGATAAAATTCCTGTAAGCTTTTCCTAAGGAAAACCAGGAGCCACTACACATAAAGCCCTAAAAACAGACAGGGAACTGTCTTATTGCAACCTCTATAATTTGAGGACTAAAAATGAATTTGAAGTGGGGATTATCACACACTGAACTTTCTTTTCATCAAGTTTTCCCCATTTGCTGACCTATCCTCAGTGATGTCTATAAGCTGGAGTTAAAAAGTATTTCATTAACTGCACAGTGTGTATGATATATAAATAAAATGCATATTTAAAAATAAAATATTGGAAGCCTTTGAAATTCTTCCCTACACTGGATGACAACTGCAGTAGACTGGATCACCACTAAGAAAATACTTCACCCATACACCCCACCTCTATACTCCCCTGCTTTTTTACTTAGGAAAGGGTCATACAACTCTTTCACTCAATAAAAAATTAGCAAGATTGAAATAAGCTTGCATGTTTGAGCTTGTCCTCTTGCCCTTTTACCATTTCTATAAAAAGAACTTGCCCCAGATAGCTTGCTGGTCTCAGAGTTTTGAGAGACTTTGGCGCAGACCTAAATCCAAGCAATCAAGTCCAACTTACACCAACTGAACCACAGCCAACCTGCAGACATATGGGTGAGAAATAAGTGCTTTATTCTGTCTACCACTGAGACTTTTGCTGTTGTTGATTATGCCGCAGTGGCTATTTTTTAAATTTTATTTATTTATTTTTGACTGCGTTGGGTTTTCGTTGCTGAGTGTGGGCTTTCTCTAGTTGCAGCAAGCGGGGGCTACTCTTCGTTGCGGTGTGCAGGCTTCTCATTGTGATGGCTTCTCTTGTTGCGGAGCACGGGCTCTAGGCACGCGGGCTTCAGTAGTTGTGGCTCACCGGCTCTAGAGCGCAGGCTTAGTTGTGGCACATGGGCTAGTTGCTCCGCGGCATGTGGGATCTACCTGGACCAGGGCTCGAACCCATGTCCCTTGCATTGGCAGGCAGAGTCTTAACCACTGAGCCACCAGGGAAGCCCCAGACGTAGCAATTGAAGACAAGAACATTTGGGGAAAAGTGACTGACTCATACATTTCAAAGGAGAATAAAATAGGCAAACCTATTACTACTGATCTTCTACGATCAGAAATATTATTTCAAGGTACCCATATGAATGTTTTTGTTTCTCATGTGTCACTGCCTCTATGAAGGGGAGTAATGTTATTACATATGCTATCTCTAACTCTCACAAAACTACTTCATACAAAATGGCATGACTTCCATTCTATAGAGGAGCAAATTGGCCCAGAAAAGTTAAAGGAATTTTCCTCATCCACGCAGGTGATATGACACACACTGCTGCCTCAGCTGATCCAGAACCTGGTGGAAATGCATGTCGAAGAGATGAAAAGAGACATCTGAGAAAGATATGACAGTGAGGAAAGAAGAACTCTTCCGGATACTTAGTAAAACAGTGCAGAGCAGACAAACATCTGTAATCTGACATTTATCTTTCAGTCTAGTGTGACAAATGAGAATATTTTTTCGAATTACTTCAGTGTTCATCATGCAATCGTTGTTCAAGATAATCTCTATATATTTTGGTTTCAGAAATGAAAGTCATGCCACGTACAATAAGAAAAGTGATACCACTGCATAGATACCTAAGGGGCAGAAAGCCGTAAACACATAAGACAGTTCCAGAATCCACTAGTCTTACGGTCTCATTCTATCTAACCGTGCATCTAATTTTATCTGAAGTTTTATTCCTTGTTCCCAACTGCCCAACCCATCTTGAACTCTCTAGTCAAAATTATGGAAGGATGCATTCTATTTGCCTTAATAAATTGCTACTGTTTTGTCTTAGAGATCAGAATTTAGAGCACAGAATTATTATGTAGGGCTATTTTACAAATGGGATACCATAGGGTCAAATCAGGTCCAATTCATAGCAACTGTTGATCAAAGAATAGTCTAGGCTCTCTGTCCAACCAGGATGCTGTGGACAGTGCAACCAGGAGGGCTACTGGACATCACAGATGTTGACAGACATGTCTAGTTTAGGAGTGACAGTGATGCTGAAGAACAGACCGTTCTGAAGAAGAGTACGTGACATTTGTTTCCTGACACCTACATGGGTTCAGGTCTAAGCAGGTTCCTCTAGCTCGTGGTACTTTCTATATTTCTAAATACTGGAGAGCATAGAGAAAATCAGAAAACAAATGTCTTACTTTTTTTTTAATTTTACTTTTATTGAAGCAGAGCTGATTTACAATGTTATGTTGTCTTACTCCTAATAACTTAATTATAACAAAAAATATGTCATATGTAAATCTTAGCTCCTGTAAAATTGGGATTTCAAAATAGAACAATTATAAAGAAGACATGGTATATCTAGACAATGGAATACTACTCAGCCATAAAAAAATGAAATTTGCCATTTGCAGCAACATGGATGGACTTGGAGAGTATTATGCTAAGTGAAATAAATCAGACAGAGAAAGACAAAAAAAAAAAAATAGAACAATTGCTGTTCCGTTCTGATTTCCAACAACTTCCCAAATATGCACATTTCCCCCAGAATCAGGACATTTTCGACCTCTGTGGCCAACAAAACACTTTGATGAGCAGAATCACCAATCTGTGAGAAAAGGGACTCTGTACAACAGTCATGTCAACGGTTCTGCTGCTGTTCCTTTAAGCCTTCTTCAGATGCTCCAAGATTAATTTGCCATCAGAGCAAGTGGCAGGCATTCATTTACCAAATAATGATTTTCTAAATTCATAATTTATCATGCTATGTGATGTCATTAATTAGGTAAAACTATAATTTACAAGGGTGGAAATTCCTTTCAGCTGTCATTGGCTTGAGTAGTTGGGGTGGGAAATGAATATTTCTCTATACAATGGATTCTATAGTTGGAAGCCTGGACCAAAATAAAAGCCAGGGTCACATCTGTCTTCCCCATCATCATATAAACTGCATTATGAAGGACTTATCTATAAATATGAGACTGTAAGGAATATTAAGAAAAGTATAAATGGGACCCATATGGGTGTTAGGAGAGTGTGCATAAACATTGCTCTGGAAGGCAAGATGTATGAGAACAAAAATAATAAAACAAAGAATGTTGTGAGAAGTCAATTCAGAAAAGGAATCGGAGTGGTATTTTATCTAAAAGAGTTTTAATATGTTCACAGCCCATGGTTCATCATATTCATAGTGTGCCTTTTAAAGCCACAAAGAAAGGCAGTATGCTAAGAAATCTAATAACCCGTGTTATAAAAGTAAACCTCAACCCAGACTGAGGGTGGCCTTTACACAGTCTAAAAGTTCTGAGTTTTAGACTGTTTTTTCTTTAATATACTAGTTTTCTGTGAGAATATAATCAAAAGTTGTCACCTCCCAAGGACATACATTGAGCTTATGCTCCATATATCATGAAAAGAAATGATTATATTAGTACTGATACTAGATTTCTGATAAAACAGTAAAGCAACACCACTAAGAGATGTTTGAAAACATGCGGCCATGGCTCACGGGCCCAGCCTCTCCGCGGCACGTGGGATCCTCCCGGATCAGGGCTTTCAGGGAAGCCCTGAAAAATTTTAAAGAACAAGTGTCTGCTTCCCTGGCGGCGCAGTGGTTAGGAATCCGCCTGCCAATGCAGGGGACACTGACTGGTTCGATCCCCGGTCCAGGACGATCCCACATGCCACGGAGCAACTAAGCCCGTGCGCCACAACTACTGAGCCTGCGCTCTAGAGCCCGAGAGCCACAACTACTGAGCCCGCGCGCCTTGAGCGTAACAAAAAGAAGTCACCACAACGGGAAGCCCACACACCGCAGCGAAGAGTAGCCCCCGCTTGCTGCAACTGGAGAAAGCCCACGCACAGCAAAGAAGACCCAATGCAGCCAAAGATAAATAAATAAATAAATACATTTATTAAAAAAAAGAACAAGTGAAAAAATATGATTGCTAAGTGCATGAAATGATCTTTCTTATATCATTTATGCATACTAATTCCTATTTAAGAGGGGAAAAGCCACTACGTATTTTTCCCAAAATTGCTGGAAAATGTTTTTAACCTGCTACATTAAGATTTGTATGGACATTTCCTGAATAATAAACTCCAAATTCATGACATTCATGTCAGTATATAGTTCAGGGCAAGTGAGAATTATTTAATTCAATCAAAATATTATATGAGGGCTTCCCTGGTGGCGCAGTGGTTGGGAGTCCGCCTGCCGATGCAGGGGGCGCGGGTTTGTGCCCCGGTCCGGGAGGATCCTACATGCTGCGGAGCGGCTGGGCCCGTGAGCCGTGGCCGCTGAGCCTGTGCGTCTGGATCCTGTGCTCCACAATGGGAGATGCCACAACAGTGAGAGGCCCATGTACAGAAAAAAAAAAAAATATATATATATATTATATGATAAAATTGATTTGATTCTTTAGGACCAGATTTTTTTATATTTTTGGTGGTATTTTTTCAGAGGAATAATTTGTAACTTTGTTCATCAGTTCTATTTTATGGGACCTTAATATGCCACCAGAATGGACCTGAGCTTTGTATTGCTTTTTCTTACTCTGTTACAGCCTTTGCTCCTTTTAATATGTTTAGTTAGTGTATAATACACATACCTTGAGAACTAACTACATTATAAGTCAACATATCAAAGACCTTCCTCAGCTCAAAAACAGAAGCTTACCATTTATATTCTCTAATTAGTATTCTAATTAGTATTCTCTAAATAGTATTTTCCCCAAATCCAATTCATAAGAATAAATTGGCCAGGCTGCACATGTTACTAGTATTCTGATATTCTATTTCCTCCAAGAAGAGGATTTAACTTCACGGCTGAAAACCACTGCTTGGAGCATTGTGCAGTGTTAAAGGTCCATCTGAGGAGCATTTATGCATATCACATCTAAATTCTTAAACGTTTTTAAGTTAAATTATATACTGTTAGTGAATAAATTAACCACAGAACATTTCTGGGTGCCTGCACCGCGGTAAGTTTTATGATGAAAACAAAACAACACAGGGAGATGCAACATCCATTAAATCTGGTGAGGAAAACAAGGTGGCTAAATAAATAATTATAGTACAATATAATACATTTTGCAGACGGTAGACATTAGACACTGTAGAGCCCAAAGTTGGGAGCCTTCATCTGGTGAGATGGAAAGGAAAGATTCGTAGGAAATCTTCACAGAAAATGGCATTTTAGCTGAGTTGGGAAGGGTAATTGTAGTTTATGAGATAGATAAAAAGCGAGGAAGAAGAAATTCCCAGCAAAGAGAACAGCCTGTGGAAATGCACAAAGACACAGGGGATAGAAGTATTAGCTTTGTCTGAGGAAGATTTGAATTTTATTCTACTCACATCCACGTATTCTTTATGCCACATTGGATACCCTATGTAGCCTCTCAAAACCTCTATTTTTCCTTTTAAAACGGGGATTATGATTATACCTCCCTCTTAAAGCTGAGCAAAGATTAAATGAGATAAAAATGTAAAATATTTGACTCATCCTATGAGTCTACCTTCCAAATATTCCTTCCAGCCCCCGTGGAGGTACTGAAGCAGGTAATGTAACTAGAAAACTACAATGTAGTTCAGTACAGGTAAGTGTTGCAAGAGATGAGATAAGAGGTATTTGGGTGTTTGTGGTAACAGAGGAGTGCCAATGTAAATGTCCAACAGAGAAGAGATGTGACCAGACTTTTGTTCTAGAAGTCTAACGCTGGCAGTGTGAAAAATGAACACGTGAGGGAGGTGAGCAAAAGCAAAGACACCACAGAAATAATGAGGGAAATGAACAAAGGATATACACATCAGGGTAGAGTGAGGTAGAATCTTCTTGAAACTTAGTGAATGATTGCTTGGAGAGAGAAAAAAGAAGAGAGAGAGCACAGCAGGGAGAGTGGGAGTCCAGAAAATCTCCCAAATGTCTGAATCTAGCACCTCAATAAAATAGGAAGCAGATAATTATACAAAATAGAGTATAATAAACTACAAACTTTTATGCAGGTCTAACTACCAAATCTATAGGATCCAGTCCTGGAAGTGGTTTCTGGAAGCTAGAACAATAAGAGGGGTGACCTCATAGAAGAAGATGGTCCTGAGTTGAGTTTGCTATATGAATGCGACGCACATGGGTGACCAGAGAAATGAAGCCATAAAATGGATTCACAACATAAATATGCTAGGCTGGATTGACATGACTGCAAGTAGAACACATGCTTATTTGTATGTTTAATTCTGTATTTATATTTAATTATGTTGCACTTGATTTCACAGAAGGTTGAAAACAACTAGTGGTTCCTGTACACCAAGCCATAGTTGGAAAGAATTAAGGATAACCTAAAATATTGTTAAAACAGAAATGTCAAATAATATAGTACAGCAGTACTATGTTAGTTTGCCAACAGTTGGGAAACAATTAATTTAGCACTGGTCACTTTGAGCAAAGGTACTTGGCAACTAAGAGGCAACCAAGCAGGGCAACCAAGAAATCAGGACTTGGAATAACAGGTTCACTTAGTCAGTTCTATCATACTCAAATTATAATCATAGATCTATTCTTTAAAATAAAATTACCTACAGACACACTATTTTTCCACGCGTTATATTTAACATGACAGTGGTCACTAAACCACATTTTACAAAAAGTCCTATTTATTGTGTTTGCTATTGTTTTAGGTTAAATCGTATTCTATTTTTACTAATGGAGATTCTGTAAGGAACTAGAGTACTTAGAAGAAGTTAAATGTCAACTGATCCAATAAACAATCCAACCAACCACAATGAAAGTAGTAACTTTTTAGTCTACATCACAAACACTAGAAGTATGAGGGATTCAAGTCATATAATATGATGAATGGTGAAGCAACTAGAGACATTACACCCAGGTAGAAACGTTTTTCTAAGGGGACATGGTAGTTGACCTAATATGTTTGAAATGATTTAACCAGAAATTGGGACTATATGCTTTATATGACCCCAAAGAGTAAAATAATTTTGTGGTTGGAAATTATACACTGATTTGCTTCAATAAAATATGGATAAGAACTTTTTAAAAACACTGTTGTCTATGAATGAAATGATTTGCATCCTATGGTACTCATGTCCACATTTCTGAAAGCTCAAGGAAAGCTGAATGACCTCTTTTCTGCATGTTATAGAAGGAACACATTCCAACCCAATCCAAGGAGCTCCACCACTCACTAGCAGGAACACCTTAAACAAGCTCTATTCTTTTTGAGCTTCTTACTCATGGTAAAACTGAAAAAATACCACATATCCTGCAGGGTTATTGTGAGGAATATATATGATTAAAGAATCAGAAGTTTCCTAACACATAATGGGCCCTGAAAAAATGTTAGCGGAATATGAATCTGAAATATTCAACTGAGTTTATAGCAGGCACTGGCTAGAAGATAGCTCGAGGAACAAAGCAGATAGCTTTAAAAGTACTTATTAAAACATTTGCAGATGGAGAAATCTGTATGTGCCTATTTTATCAGTCTTTTACATCTTTCATTAAGCTTTGCAGTTTTATCATTACATACATGTATATAAAACTTGCAGGACAAATCTTTCTTGCTTCACTTCAGCAGAAATCTAGAGCAGAAACAGTATAGTTTCAGTAAGCATTAAGTTCACCAGAGAGAGCAATAAAACTAATAGTCAATCAAATCATAGCAATTTCTTTCTCTCTTAGTAAAAGAAACTCCTACTAAACAGTCCAGCTGTAGTGTGGCAGCTCTTTTTTCATCAGTCTCCCAAGGTGGTCTGACCGCCTATATAGTATATTGTCTCATTTTCTGGTCATACATTTTACATTTTAGTCATTGGGAAGGAAAAATAAAGGGATTCAAGAAGTAAATAGTTTAGAAGTTGCACACAATGCTTCCAGTTACAACCTGTTGGCCAAAACTTGGTCACTGACTATATTTATCTACGAGTGATGCTAAGAAATAAAATCTTTTAGCTGGTGGGCAAAATGCCTACCTAAAAATCGAGGTTCTCATTGGAATAAGGGGGCAAAGAATATTCGAATAGCACTTCTGCCATGAGTCTACTCAAAATGTAGACTTTCCTTTAGGAAGGAACTTTGGACCTGTTTTAACACCTGAACAAATGCAGACAAATTCACAGTTTCATATCATGAAGTATGGTCAACATTATTTTCTCCTGGAAAACTTTCAAAACAAGCGTGATCACTAATCCAAGAACAGAGTAGAAAATATCAAGACTCTCAGTTTACCCAATGCTCAGAAATTTGATTTGCCACCATACTTACTAGGATGAACTATCACAGCTTCAAATACCCTCCCCTCACCTTGAAAACCAAATTAATGGACTTGTTACATGGAGTTATTAGATATAAATCATTTTGGGGATTAGGAAACCATCTATCAAAAACAATTCTCTTAGTTTCAGAGAAGTAAGTTTATTTTTTCCTTAGCAGTATCTAATAAATAAAATCAAATATTTATATGTAATTCATTTCTTTTTTTTAATAAAATCATGTCATCAGTTTATAGAAAATATTTACTCTTATTTATTTGTTTGGATAGTTCATTTCAAAATAATTTCAGTTGAAGTAGTTGAACTGTAGGGGAGGGAAAAAAGAATTTCCCTTCTACCCTTCTAAATTCTCTGCTGGGAATCCTGTAACAGAAGACAGATTGACAAAAGAAAAGCAAACAGAAGTTTATTAACATGTATACGTCATGTATACATGGGAAATACTCAGGGGAAAATGAGTAACTCTCGGAGTTGGCTTAGAATACTTAGAATACCAGGCTTAAATACCATCTTTAGCAAAAGAGAGGAGAGTATACAGGAGGCCAGGTGTGGGGAGGTGACCAGGAAAGCATGGTAAACAAGAGTAAGGTTTATCAAGCAGATTTACATTGCTGCCTTCTCCGTTGAGTTTCTTGTAGCTTAGTCATCCTTCTCTTCTGGGTACAGAGAGGGAGATACTTACAAATGGAGATTTCCTTTATAAATGGAAATTTTCTTTACAAAAAGATAATTTTTAAAGCTTCTCCTCTGTCTGCTGTTTCTCATAGCAATCAGCTCAAAATAATCCTTATGCCAATGAGACATGTTTTGGGGGTGGCATATTCTTGCCACCCTTCTTTCACATGAACAATGATTCAAAATACAGCATTGTTTGTTTTATAGGATTCAGGATAGGCTTCTTGTCTACCCCACTGATATTCTTCTCTACTGTGATTCTTCTGCTAGTGTTTATGGACAATTGAAGCCATATCCATATTATCAAAGAAGAAAAAATAATTTTAATCTGCATCCTCCAAAAGTAAACATTATGCAGCAAAGGAAAAATTTTACTATATCTGTTTCTAAAAATTTAATATGTTCAGGTAAAGGGATTGTTTTTTGTAATTCACAGTCATTTAGAAGACATCAGTCACCGGGAGATTGGGATTGACATATATACACTAATATGTATAAAATAGATAACTAATAAGAACCTGCTGTATAAAAAAAATAAAATAAAATTCAAAAAAATGTGGTTGAAAGAACTGGAAAAAACAATCAAACAAATAAATAAAAAGAAGACATCAGTCATCTAAAAGTTTATTAATAAAGAAACCACCAAGTCTTGATCTTTTCCTTTTTGTATTACTTCATGAATTATTTTTAAAAATGGATTTATACTATACTATAATTTCTCCTTTCCAATACATTTTAAGAAATACTTATGAAATACAAAAATATTTTATTTAGATTATAAACAATTGTAACTTCACTCCAATAAGGTAAAACTGCCTTTGAAATATAAGCATCAAGCCATGAAAAGACATAGAGGAAGATTAAATGCATGTTCCTAAGTAAAAGAAGTCAATCTGAAGAAGGCTGCATACTGTATGAGTCCAACCATATGACATTCTTATAAAGGCAAAACTAGGGAAACAGTAAAAGATCAGTGGTTGCCAGGGGTTGAGGGCAGGGGAAAGTAATAGGAGAAGCAGAGAGTGTTTTTAGGGTAGTGAAAATGCCATAAAAATGGATACATGTCATTATACATTTGTCCAGACCTATGGGATGTACAACACCAAGAGTGAACTGTTATGTAAACTACTCACTTTGGGTGATGATGACATGTCAATGTAGCTTCATCACTGGTAACAAATATACCACTCTGGTGGGGTATGTTGATAATAGGGGAGGCTGTACACCTGTGAGGGCAGGGGTTATATGGAAAATCTCTGTATCTTCTCCTCAATTTTGCTGTGAACCTGAAACTGCTCCAGAAAAATAAAATCTTAATTTAAAAAAATCTACATTGATGCACAGTAATTTTGGATTATCTGTCCAATTCTCTCCTTCATATCATATATATTTCAATTTATTTGGAATAGAAATGTTCATACTATAAAAAAGAGCTTTAAAGGAGCTAGAAACACAATCTTTATCTGAGATATGAAGATGTCTTAAGACAAACATATATTTTTAAAGAACCTTTAGAAATATGGTTAACATAAATGGATATTAAATCTGCACTGAACTCAGCATTATTAGCAAATAATAAACCTCCAAAATTAACTTTTTGTCATCTGGTTAAAATGTAGGAGAACTCTTTAAGCACTCAAAATTTTCATTCTTTGACTTTAATGTAATACAGTGAGAATGTCATTGTACTGTAATGTTCAAAACATTCCTAAGATACAAAAACTATCCCAAAGTTTAAAAAAATTAATTTTGCTATCAAGCTGACATTACAGTTTACAAATAATTTTAGATAGGAATTGTTGAAGTTTTTAATGGTATCCATCTTCAAAACAGCTTCTGTTTATTTCATTGAAAGTGTATTTTGTTTCAAAATCCAAAATTAATCAATTGAAAATACTTACAATTAACAATTATAAGTAAACGTCCTTAATCATTATCTCTCCAGAAGACTTCCATAACAGTTCCCAATGGGGTCTCCCACCTCAAACTCCCTGCAACTGACAACAAAAAGGATGCTGACAGGACAAAATTTGGGGACATTTTAGTGTAAATTTTATTTGAATATGTCAAATTAGCCAATACCATTTTTTGATTTATGTGTACACTGTTGAAAAAGAAGTTATTTTTTTCTGTATGCATCTTTATTCACTATATTGAAATTCTAAGCCGAGAAAATAACAATCACCATCATTCGCAGAGCACATACTAAATTCTGCTTTCAGTATTAATAATTTTGCTACATGATTTCACCTTATTCTTACATCACTATAAGAAAGCCACTGCTCTTCTAAAACAGAATCTTACAGAAGTTATTAAACTGGCCTGAGCTTTTGTTGCTAATAATTAATGGCTGACTGTGATTCAAAGCCAAATACATGATTCCTAATGATGTTTTCTTAACCATAATACTCTACTGCCGTGCAGATATTCTTGACAAATATAAAGATTAAAAAGCAATCATTTTAATGTATTTCCATATTCTGTTTTATAATAAGGTTCTTTTGTTTTTAATTTTATACTTAATATTTCTAACGATTAGAGACTTTTAAGGTGTAGGTGAAAGGGAAGTAAATTTGAAACTGTTTCCTGTGAAGTGACTAA
The DNA here is from genome assembly GCF_003031525.2 of Neophocaena asiaeorientalis asiaeorientalis. Lineage (NCBI taxonomy): Eukaryota > Metazoa > Chordata > Mammalia > Artiodactyla > Phocoenidae > Neophocaena > Neophocaena asiaeorientalis. The sequence goes on along the minus strand of NW_020172633.1, from coordinate 1,844,502 downwards.
GTTTCACATGTTTAAGACATAATGGATGGTTTCACAAAATAAGAGGCTCTTGAAAAATATACTAAACAAATAAAGATGACATAACCGTGCGTTAATAACCTGAATTGTTCTCATTACGACATAGCTTCCTCTTATAGATATATGTTGTACCAATTCTACACCAGAGAATATCCATTCCATCTCTCATTCTTCAAATTTTGGAATATTATGAAAATTACTAGGATTTTACAGATTTGCCACTTCCAATTAGAAGATTGGGGTGGGTTTAAGGTCCCCTAGGGCCTCAACAACATTTGTGTCTATCGTGGTCCTCACCTTTTTAATCTTATGACAAGAGGTTATGGTTCTTTCTTTTGATTAAATTTGAAGTGCCGGTCTCCATCCATTTTTATTAATTTGGAGAAAAAAATGGATGAAAAAGATTCTGTGATTTGGCTTTATTTTACCACCCTTTACTAAGCAATCTGCTAATAGCATTTTAAACATGATGAAATATGACAAATTTATATTCCAAGTGATTAACAAAAGGAGAGAGGGCAAGCTGTAGGCATAGCTAGGATCCCATTTCTGCATTTTCAGCTGTTTCAAAGTAATGGTCCAATTGATCATTATCCTGAGAGCAAGTAGGCTTGGGTTCCAGTTACTCTGCTATTAATTGGTTATGTGTCCTGTAATAGAGAGTCAATCTTTTTGGATCTTAAGTTCCTTAATTATAGATAGAGTTATATAACTGACATATGGGGTATCTTCTAGTTTGGAAATCATACGAATAAAATTTTTTCTCATGCTTAAGAATAAAATGATATTTAGTGTATTATCCTTTATAGGTTGAGTTTCAATTCTGTTCAATAAATACATGTTGATCACTAACCATTTTACCAGGCATAATGGAGAAAACAAAAATAAGGAACTAGAATTCAAAGCCTTTCTTAAATTGAAATATGTGTTTCAAGAAATAAAACACAATGATTCCATTGAAATCTTTTAGTTTTTCTCATATTTTTTGATAAAATTAGAGGGATCTACAGGAAATATTTATCAAAATATTTACAGTTTCTTCAGTTTCTTTAGCTTTAATAACCAAGTCAAAATAAGTTGAATAATCTTATTAGAAGAGCATTCATAGTATGATCCTATTCAATAACATTTTTTTCTCTCTATCAAATGATCTTATTATGTATCTATTCTTCTAACTGCACATTTGAAGAGAATAACATCTAAAAGTTGTTAACTTAATAATAACAATGGTTGTTTTGGGACTGTTGTTTATTTCTTTCTTTGTATTTTAGTCTACTGTGTGAATTCTTTATAATGAAGCTGAATCATATATGTCTTTATATTTAAAAAATATAAAGAAAAAGAAAAACTAGTAACCAAAAAGTTCTCTCAAAGGAGAGTAAGAGAAGAAACACAAATACTTATTAATGTCAATGAGGAGAACCCAATCCAAGTTTTCTTTTGTACACGTTGACAGATATTTTCCAGAATATCTGAAATCCACTATATCCTCAGATAAGTGTGAGTTAGGCCCCCGAGGTGTTTTATCTCAAATGTTATCACCTTGTCCTCTCTCTGCTCACTCTTTATATGACAGGAGGACTGTGGTCAAGTCTAAAAGAACATCTTGTCCATCTCTGTACCCTTTGAATTCTATCTTTTCAAGATGCTTATCCTCTTTTTCCCTTTACTTGATTTCTCAGTGTAAGCTATAGTGCCAAATCTGACTGTATGCCCAGAGTGGTCCAGGCACTTTCAGTTTATCCACTTCCATGAAAATCTCCAATATTTATCCAGACAAGCTCAGTGTGCCCCTTCCATTCCACTGTATCTTTGCCCTAGTGTTTTCTAGATTGCGGTCTCCCAACCCACATCCCACAACTGTCATATTAAACTGCAGATTACCTTCTGATCACGTATTAAGGTCCCCTTTGATGTGACAAGCATTTTGACCTAATTCTTAGCATACACCACACACTTGATTCTGGTGTCCATCCTGTTTCTGTGCCCTGGTGTATCTGGACGGCTCCACTATCTCTCCTCGCTTGTTCCCACTGGCATAAGGCACCGGAGGGCAATTCCTGAGGGATCTGTGAGATAAATAAAGATCAAACAAATGTGATTCAAGAGTGTTGTAGAATTAATAATCAAAGACAAAAGTAGTAGTCAAGAAAAGGAACTAAACCAGCAGACCAGGTGAAAAGACGTTAAACCATCAGAGTAAAAAGGTATAAATAGAAGATGAATGAACAGGTCACTAATAAGGGAGTTGGTATAAGCCTTAGAATGAAAAATAATTCCAGAGTGGCAATGAATTTAGGTGGTTAAGAATCTAAATTGGAGGACTGTTGTAAGCCTTAGAGGAGTTGAACCTGTGCTTGTAGGAAGGCGGGCAGAATCCTTCACACATTTAGGGCTGACTGTGTGAACCTTAAGCTTAAAGTATGGCTCCTGCAGCTCTGAGTCTGGCTTAAGATGCTGGTATCCTTAAATGGAACCAAGTCTGATGTCTGGTACAACTTCTAAAATGCACAAGATATCTGCTATAGAATGAAGCACATCAGGAAAAGCGTGGTGTGTAGCCTTCAGTCTTCGCTCCACTAAATGAAATCTCAGAGCCCCTGTGTCATCTAAAATAGGGCAACTGAGGGTCTAATTCCAATTCTTTTAATTGGTTTATTTTTTTAAGTAAATTCCTGTCTGGAGAAGCCCAGGATTCCTCTCAACCTTGCTCTTCAGATGGGCGCAAATGTAATCGGGGCTGCTCTAAAGACCAGGACACGTGCCTCTCATAGACTCTTAGGTGTTGCTCACAGTTGGTTCCTGACACTGAAACCAGCACACCAAAGTTTTTTCTCTAGTAAGGAGAGCTTTTTTCAGTATCTATGGTATGGTAAGGCCACAGTCAAGAAAGCAAGTGGGATTTCCTTCCTCTGGCTGATGATTGAATTGTCTCTCCTGGGCAGTTCTCCTGAATCCATCTCGTAGATGCTTGGTACACAAGTCCATCTCTAGATAGATAAATAGATTGATAGAGATAGATGATAGATAGAGAGATAGAGAGAGCTAGTTATATATAGATATATAGATATTTGAATGCAGACAAAATGAGGAAGGGTCTTCAACTGTCAGGTGACATGAAAACCACTGCCCCTAACATAAAATGGAACTCTGTGTGAACTGGTTTCTAGATTTTATGTGTGGATGTGATATTCTTGTTCTTCCATTCAAAAGACTGCTGCATCCCACCTGCAGTCTATTTGTGGCATTTACTGGGATGCTTTCCCAGATTTCCAGAAGCAGAGGATTAACAAAACCTTCCTGGTGGCAGGGAAGAGGTCTCTGAAAGACAGAAGGCTTGAAGGGGACTAGGTAAATAACAGGCAGTCAGGGACAGCATTCCCAAGCAAACAGAGCAACCACCCATCTCTGAGGCAAAGAGCAGACTGGATTCCGAGACAGCAGGACAGAGGCCGAACAGCACACACCAAAGGCAATCTTTCTTGACGTCACTATGAAACTTACGGTATTTAGCTTAGTGGTTAAGAGCACAGCTCTGAAATCAAGCTCAGGAATGACAGTGACTCTACCACTTACTGGCTGTATGAACATGGGCAAATTGCTTAAACTCCCTGTGCCTGTTTCCCCATCTGTAAAACGTGGCTAATTTTAGTACCCACTTCTAGGCATGAAAGAATGTTAAATTAGAAATTCGTGCAGAAAGAAATGTAACTGCAGTCAAAAAGACTCATCAGAAGAATCACAGAGAACCCCACATTGTACGTTACGAAAGAGTCAGCTTTATACACCAGTCAGGCTCAGAGAACATGAAGCCAGTACCGGGGAAGCAGCAATCATCCTAAACTCCTGTCCTACTATCCTCCCCAACCAAGGAGAGGTCAGAAAGCAGACTGGGGAGTAACGGACATAAATGAGAATCAGAGGAAAATCCAATTACACCCTCTTCCCAAAGGCAGGCAGCTCACCTAAAAATGGCCATTAGTGGGGAAGGAAAGAGGTTGCCTTAGCTTTCACTGAAAAATGAAGTGTTGGTTAATATAATGGAACTGCCATTCTATGTCCAACAGAGATGATATTTTGAGAATTAAATGGCCAAATGATTTTATTGTCTGAGAGTTACCAGAAAAATGATGGGACTTCCTGCATTTTCATTCAGTGGCTAGGGTGAAACCACTCTCATGGGAGATTTAAATGGACTGTATGGATGAACACACAGATGATTTCTGTTTTCTTTCCATGGGTCCTGCTTGCTCCCTACATGGAATGCTGTTGTGAGGATTAAATTACTTGATCCATGTGAGCTGCTTAGAACAGCACCAGGCACAAGTAGGAGCTCAGAAAGCTAAGACATAGCACCATCATCCACAACATCAGCTAATACTTACTATAATAGGACACGTCTATGTTATGCATTACAAAGCTTAGATTCTGCAACTTTTCTCCTCGCCAACCAAAGTCCTGCCCAACAAAAAAACATTTTTTTTTCAAGGTAGACAATGCATGCAGACAGTTTTCTCTACCTTCCTTAAATCCAAGCATTTCCTCCTTTCTTTTCCTCTTAATCCATATTCAGGTTTTAATCTTGGTTCTGTCGTCTCTGATCTGAGAAAGACGTTAATCAGGTGGCTTTACCTCTCTGAACCTTTGTCTCCTCTTCTGTAAAATGGGTGTGTTAACACATAATTTTACAGCAGAGTCATAAATAGTTGAGTTACTGTACTTGAAATGCACACTGCCTGATAAAATACTGGTGTTTCTTATTTTTGCTTCTTTAACTTGCTCAGATCTCTAATCTTAGCTTTTATTGAATTGAAAGAAATAAACATGTTAAATAATCAAAAAAAAATACTGGTATTTCAATGGCCTAAAAGGCCCCAGGGAGACATGGCCATGAACATATCTTCTTCCTGCTCATTCTTCTATAACAAAGGAAAGGTGAAATCATGTCACTCTTCTGCTCAAAACTGTCCTGTATTTTCCTGCCTCACTCTGAATAAAAGCCAAAATTCTTATAGTGGCCTATGAGGCCCCACAGGATCTGCCTTTGTATCATATGCTCTATCATTATAATCATTCCCTTGTATGCAGGTTCAACGCCCTTGTCCCCCTCCCTCCATGATACTAGCTGGGTCAACGCCAACCCTGGGAAAAGCTAGTTCTCTATTAACCCTTGCTGGTACCTGAGCAACTGAACATGGCTAGAGAAAAACACACTCATGGCGACTAGAACACAAACCTTAAATGCCTGTTCTCAGCATTCTTAATAGAGAGGCTCTAGTCAATTTTCTTTCCCTTTCTTTAAATATCTTCTTCACACTTCTCTTCTCAAAACATCAACAACCTCTGGCCCCTTCATCACTCTCAGTAACCAAAAATGAACTTCCTTTCACTTCTGCCCATCAAATCTACCAGCCTGTACGTATCTATAAGGTTTGCCTTCCCTTTAGTTATAGCAGACGAATGCCTTGTGTTCCAAGACCCACCTTTCTACTGAAATCCATCCCCACTCGCTTTCTCAAGGACTTTACCCCTATAATCATGCTCAGTCTCCTCTGCATTCACCTCCACCAGTATAAACGCACACTGCAATTTCTCCTACATTAAACAAAAAGGTTGAGCCCACATGCCCATCTAGCTCTGAAATCTATCTGCATTCCTATACAGCAAATGCCTCATAAGAATAGTTTGCACAGATAGGCTGCATTTCCTCATCTTGCATTCTTTCTTGTGTCTAATCTACTGAGGCTTTATTTTCAAAACTCCACAGAAAGCATTTTCATCAAGGCCACCAACACCTTCATATTGGCAAATACAACAGTCAAGGGACTCCATCATACATTTTGAGATTTCCATCTGAAATCTTTTATATGAAATTCAATGTGAATGGTGACTTCAGAAGGTTTACAACAGAGTAGGTCCTGATATCATTTTTTAGGACTTAATATTTAGGGTCAATATTATTGTTACATATAGTTAGGCGTATTTACTTTTACTGCTGAATAATATTTGACTGTCTGAATGTAACTGTTTATTCATTCTTTTATTGACTGCATTTTTTCTTGTTTTTCTATTAAAGACATTTTTAAATGTCTAGTGAAACATTCTTGAACATGAATTCTGGTATATATGTGTAATGTTTTCACTTGGGTGTGTCTTAGGAGTCCAACCGTATGGTCATTTGGCATGTGAATGTTCACGTTTACGAGCTAGTGACAACGTGTTTTCCAAAATGATTATTTACAGCAATTAACAAGACATACTTTTAAGACACATCTTCTCCAACATTTTGTAGCATCAGACTAATCATATCTTTGTGCAAGTGGAATGGGTATAAAATATTTATATTTACAATCTTGATTTGCATTTCTCTGATCCCAAAAAAGGTAGAACCTCTTCCCACATGTTTATTGACCAAATGCAATTTACCTTCTGTGAAATGCATGATCACATCTTTTGCCCATTTTTCTAGTGAACTGTTGATTTTTCCATTAATTTAAAGATTTTATTTATATATTCCTGATATAAGGGTTTGTCAATCATATAAATTACAAATATATTATCTCAGCTTATAAATTATTTTTTTACTTTAAGGTGTTGTGATAAATTACCCAAATTTTAGAAATAAGGCTAAAATATGGGCAGCATAACCTTCTAAAATCATTCAGGGGCAAGGACCACCCATATATATTTAGGAATATATATACTTAGTTAAACTCACAATTTACCACTATTTAAATTCCTGAGATTTTGAGAAGTCTCGTGTTAACCTGTAGATGTTGGTCTTGTAGAAATGAAAATAATTTCAGCCCTCAGAAACTGATAACCCCAAAGATTATAGTTTATTGCCCTGTTGAACATTAACCAGTTTTTTTATCTAATTCTGCAATCTTACCCTAACATGTCTTTATTAAATTTCTTATTGGTTTAGTAAGGTTCAACCAGAGAAACAGAACCAGTAGGGGACTGTATATATAATATATATAATTTAAATGTCTTTTTGATTGGTTTTAACATCATAATGCTTTTATTTTACTTAATAAGGTGAATTAAATTTTTGAATGAATTCATTTTATATTTGAATAAAAATAATGATGTTACTACTTTAAAAATTATATTTTACTGGTTTTTGGAGCTTCCACTAAGATGCCCAAGTAGTTCACCTGATGCAGCCCAGTAAACTCTCTTGCCAAAGAAGTGCACACATACAAAGAGCAAATGGGTATTTTCTTCCTTTCAGGGTAAACGCCGAGCTTCAAAGGAATTTTAATTTTGTTTTTTTAGTTATGTTTTTATTTTAAATGTACTTTTGTGTTTTATTTATGTTTTTGGCTCAAACAGGTGATAAATGATTCCCCATTTGTGGTAACAATAATTAAGGATTTGGTTTTATAGGTGACTGTTTGGTGATCTTTGTTGAATAGATGATTGCAACCATATTCCTTGGAGTGACTGATGACAGAGAATCCAGTTTGTTAGTCATTTTGTTTGTATATCTATTTATGATTTCAAATCAATTAAAAATTTATGTTCACTTACTTGTAATTTGTGGCTAAAGTGGTAAAACCTGCACGGCGTTTTCTGTAGTTTAGAGAAGACTTCACATCCTTGTGAAAGTGTAAAATGTTTTTCTACATCTGGAAAGCTCTAATAAAATAAATTATTTATAATATCTCTTAAATTGAAGGAGCTCTTTTGAAATTGCCTTGTAGAGATTAAACAAGTGCTTATATAAATCATATATACCAAAAATTCACAGAAAATACAGAAACTAATCTATTATTTTAAGCATGCTAGTCTTTTTCTTTTAGAATTTAAATTCTAAAAGAATTTAAATTCTTTTTAGAATTTATTTTTTAGGGCAGTTTTAGGTTTACAACAAAGTTAAGAGGGAGGTACAGAGATCTCCTATATATCCCCATGCTCCTACACATGTATAGCCTCCCACATTATCAACATCATTCACCAGAATGGTACATTTTTTTTTACCAAGAATGAACCTGCACTGACATATCATAATCATGCAAAGTCCATAGTTTACACAAGGATTCATTCGTGGTGTTCTACGTCCTATGGGTTTGGACAAATGTGTAATATATATATTCATCATTATAATATAGTAGAGACCATTTTCATTGCCCTATAAATTTTTGCTCCATCTACTCATCTCTCTCCCCCAACACCCTCCAGCAACAACCATTGATCTCTTTATCATCTTCATAGTTTTATCTTTTCCAGAATGTCATGTGGTTGGAATCATAACGACATGTAGCCTTTTCAGATTGGCTTCCTTCTTTTGGTAATATGCACTGAGTGTCCCCCCCCATGATTTTTTCATGGCTTGATAGTTTATTTCTTTTTAGGGTTGAATAATATTGCATTGTTTGACTGTGCTATAATATATTCATCCATTCACCTACTGAAGAACATCTTGTTTGCTTCCAAATTTTGGCAATCATGAATAAAGCTGCTATAAACATCTGTGTGTAGGTTTTTGTGTGGACATGGATTTTCATCTCCTTTGGGTAAATACCAAGGGGTGTGATTGTTAGGTCGTATGGTAAGAATATGTTTGTTTTTTTTAAGAAACTGCCAAACTGTTTTCCAAAGTGCCTGTACTATTTTTTCAATCCTACTAGCAATATATGAGAGTTCCTGTTGCTTCACATCTTTGCCAGCATCTGGTGCTGTCAGTGTTCCAGATTTTGGCCATGTTGATAGGTGTGTAGTGGTATCTCCTTTTTATTTTACTTTGCATTTCCTGGATGACAGGATGTGGGCATCTTTTCATATGCTTATTTGCCATCTGCATCTCTTCTTTGGTGAGGTATCTGTTCAAGTTTCTGGCTTATTTTTTAATAGAGTTGTTTGTTTCCTTACTGTTGAGCTTTAAGAGTTTTAGGTATATTTTGGATGCCAGTCCTTGATCAGATGTATATTTTACAAATATTTCCTCAGTTTGTGGCTTGTTGTCTCATTTTCTTGACATTGTCCTTTGCAGAGCAGAAGTTTTTTATTTTAATGAAGTCCAGCTTATCAGTTATGGCTTTCATGGATTGTGTCTTTGGTATTGTATCTAAAAAGGCAACACCATCCCAAGGTCATATAGGTTTCTTCTATGTATCTTCTGGGAATTTTATAGTTTTGCATTTTACTTTTAGGCTTATGATCCATTTTAAGTTAACTTTTTTTTTCTGTCGCTCCAATCTTAACGGGAGTGGTTTGCCCTGCATCTTCCCTTCTGTTATGGATCCAAAAAGAGTTCTTGATTTTTCAGTCTGTTCAGCTTTTCACTTGCTGTTAGGATGGAGTGAAGACTTCCAACCTCCTTCCTTGCTATGCTGGACTTCTAAGGGAAAAAATATCTATCTTATAGAACTGCTGTCTTAGAAACATCTTAAGTATTTAAGTTCACACAATTAGGGCAAGTCTTTGAATGAATTAGTTAATTTATGCTTCCTGAATTCCTCTATTCATTTATGGATTAAAGAAGATAACATTACTGCTCAGTAATGTTTAAGATTATGAAAATATAAATTTATGTTCCATTAAATCGAATGGAACATTCTGACCAATGTTTTTATAAAAGTAATTGTTTTCTGTTAACTTAAACATAATTTCTAAAATCCTTAGGAAACTTTAAAACTTGAATTACTATTAAATTGAGTTAAATAATGAATGAACTTTGGATACCTGGATGATTTCTATAAAAGATAAAGTATGAAATAATGATGACTATGCATATTTCCATCTTGTATGATGCTTTCTATGCTTATACTGCTTACATGCTACAGAGTGTTATATCTTTGGGTCATGTCAATAAAATCATTAACTTCTGTCATTTTAAGAAGGCATAAAAGAATGCTGTCACCTGTGGAAAGTCATGATATAAGTCTCTCGAGTTTTACTAATCTGCAAAAATGTTTGTATAGGAAACTGTTCTCCATGATCTATCTTCCAGTTTTCTCCATGAAACAGAAATTATTACTTAGATTAAAAGTTAACATAGGTGGTTGTGACTATGCTACAATCTATAAGTGAGACACACAGCTGTGAATAAAAGATAATGAGATAGTTTTATTTTTCAAGGGAAGAAGAGAGTTGTTATACTATAGTGAATTGTCAGTTTGTTCCACAATATGAAAAAAAAAATGCTGAACGACAAAACTTAAGAAAATTTTAGAAACTTTAGCAGGTCTTAGAAGGATTGAGCAAAGGGAATTCTTTGTGCCTTAGTTTTGTATTCACTGAGTCTGAAGAGAAGCTATGAAAGATATTAAAAATTTAGCAGAATTCTCTCCATATTAAAGGCCCATTTACAAAATAATTTTTCAGAGGAACTCTTAAACCTATAATGCCAAATAATATCGTCATGCAAAACTAGAATTTGGCTTTTTCTTTGTTAAAAGAATAAACTGATTTTAGAAGTCTTAATAAGGGATAGTAAAAGGTTATTTTTTTAACATTCAGTGTAACTTGCTTAGAGAGCAGATTCCATATTCCACCAGAATAATCTTTGCTGCTTCTTGCTGATTTTATCAAGCTCTTGCTTAATAAACAAACAGCTCCTTACTTATATAAGAGCTAAAGCTTCTCACAGTTGCACATTTATCCTCTGTGTTTTATTTTAAAATTTACTACACTTTAATCATTAAGTATTGTTTTCCCAGCATCCAGGAACCTGACTTCATCAAGTGATCAAGTCAACTCTGACAGCTCCTTTAGATTTTGCCTTTCCAAGATTGAATCACAGAAAAAGATAAAGTAAAATTTTAGGATAGCCTTCACACCTCAAACCATTTTCGAGCTTTCCCCTAGCAGCCATGGACACAATCACAATGATTTGTTATAAAAGGAGTAAGGCTAGAAATAATTAAGATTATTTTCTCCATACTTCTTAATTAGCTCATACTATTGTCAGAACAAACTCAGACTTCCCAAGATTAAGTTTGTATATTTAATGGGAAGGCCTTGGAGATTTGGCGGGATTTGTCAATGCCCTTGTTTTAATAGGTTCTTAAAGGAGATATTGATCAAACTATTATGAAATAATTATATATTTTACCCCAATAAAGATTTTACTCTCCTCAATTCTAGGTTACTGTAATAAATTAACTCAGTTTTTAGTCTTATTATGAAATGTATTTGCTTCTCTCTGATATTTGCCTGAAGGATCTGCTAAAAGTTATAGGATAGAATTGTGTATCAAGCTTCAAAAAAGGATTATGCTAGGTACTATGAAATTATTGATGCTTCAAAACACAGGCTCTTGGGTAGAAGCTCACAAGCTGACATCCCTTAGATAACTTTCACACCATACCAGCAGACTGACTCAAAATTTCTTTTAGTTCACAAGTAGTCATTTAGATTTTAGTTAATTTAACAGGTATGTAGTGGTATCTCATTTTTAAATTTGCATTTATTCTAATGATTAACTAATGATGTTGGGCAAGTTTTCATGTGCTAATTTACCATCAAGGATCTTCTTTGAAGTGTTTATTCAAATTTTTTGCCTTTTTTTATTGCATTTTTTTATTATTGAGTTTGGAAATTACTATACATATTACCAGATCCAGGTAATTTGTCAGATATATGCTTTACAAATATTTTCCCCAGATGTGGTGCTTGTGTTGTCATTCTCTTAACAGTGATTTTTTTTTTAAGTGTTTGACTTGATGAAATCCAACTTATTATTTTTTCTTTTATGGATTGTGCTATTGGTGTCATATGTAAGATATGTTGTCCAACCCAAAATTACAAAAATTTTCTTTGTTTTTGTTTTTAAGTTTTAGGTTTTACATTTAGATCTATGACACATTTTGAGCTAATTTTTACATTGTGCATGACGGATCAAATGTCAGTCTTTTTGCACACGGTTATTTAATTGTTCCAGCACCATTTATTGAAAATTAACTTTTCTCCACTGAATTGAATTTGCATGCTTGTTAGGTTAGGCTCTGATAAAAACCCCAGTAAGCTCAGCTATGGTAAAATAATTTCTTTTGAAGGCAAGCCTTGTTAAGAACAGAATGCCATGGTGTATTTCAAAAAGGTTCTTTATTTTCTCTTGCTGCTGGAAACATAGGGTGTTTTTCTCTGACATTCATTGTGAGGACCTTGTAGAGCTCCTGGAGGTAAAACTTACAAAAGGGTGGGGGTCACTCTGTGACTGGGCCCCTGGAATTTTTAACTCTCAGCGTTTGCCACACTGAGGCTCCAGCAATTCCCCAGTTACAGTTCAGATGTGCCTAGCCAGCACAGGTACCTGGGAGGTTTCTCCTTGTGGGTTTCTGCTCCAGTAAGTAAGTTGTGATTCTCTGCCTCCAAATGTCTGTCTCTCTAATTTGGGGGGCAGAGACTTGCCCTGTTACCTAATTTCTCTGATGAATCTTAGCAGAGTTGTTGATTTTTCAGTTTGTTCAGCTTTTTACTTGTTTGTAGGGAGTGCAACTTCCAGGTTCCTTATACGCTGGACCAGAAACTGGAAGCCTTTATTATCATTTTAATATCTGTATTATCTGTAGCGTTGTCACTGCTCGCATTTTTGATATTGGTAATTTTTCCCTTCCCTCCTTTTTCATAGTCAGTCTGGCTAGAAGTGTATCATTTTATTGATCTGTAAATTTTAGCTTTTGTTTTCATTAAGTTTCTCTAATTTTTTTCTATTTCATTAATTTCTACTCTGTCTTTTTACTTCTATTTATCCGCTTACATTGGGGTTTATTTGCTCTTTTTATTTTTTACTAGTTTCTAAGGTAAGTCTTTGCCCCTTTTACAGATTACCACTTAGCCAAAGGCTTTTCTACATTTGTCTAAGTATGACCCAATGTCTCTGTTTCCATGCTAGTAGCTTCCTCAGTTTTTTGACCTAATTAGAAGATGAAAGCCAGCTATTTCCTAAAGGGAGCCTAGGTTTTCTCAGTTTGGAAGGTAAATATTTCCCTCCTATGGGTAGAGTTAAAGCCTTAGACAAATCGCTTCCCATGTTTTGCTTTTTGGAACCCAGTCGGCAACTCACAGAGAAATAACAAGAGGAAGAGAACCAAAGTGCTTCTATTTACAGAGCACCCAGCACCAACTGCAAACCATGTGAAGAGCCATCTTTGACCTTCTAACTCAGTTCATTCCCCTCATGACTTGGGGCAGAAAAGCCATCCAGCTGAGCCCAGTCAACCCACAGAGTCAGAAGCGATAAGAACATGCTTGTCATTTTAAGCCACTTGAGTGATTAGAATTGCTATTCAACAGTAGAAAACTAAAATATAGGCTGACTGAATATAGGATTTAAAATTTATCATTAGAAAGGTTTCAAATAGAAATTCTAAAAATTCTGCTTCCTTCTCCCCTACACAAAACATAAGTTAAACACAAGAGTTCTCTTGAGATGTTTTTTGAGAGTCAATACATGTGAGATTCTTTATGAACAGGCTAATATTTGTCATAATTATCCATCACACATTTTAAGATAAATACTTATTGTGTGTTTATTTCAATTTTGGTTTCCAAAAATAGACTGGAGACGATGTTTTGGGTAAAAGCAATTTATTTGGGATATGATCCCAGGGGACACTGTGAAGGAATGGGGAAGCCAGACAAGGAAGGTAAGGAAGCCGGTAAAGCAAGTGATGACAACTTTGAACACCTGGGGCTCAGTTTCTCTTAGGAACCTTCTCACAGACTCTGTGGAACTCACCTCAGAATTGTCTCATTGAGGGGCTAGAAAGTTGGGAAGTTAACCAAATATTGGTCTTCAATATAAAAAGAAGCTATGAATGGATATATTATAAATAATGTGAATAATAAATAAATATCTGGGAATATTTATTCCATGAGAGAAAGAAAAATGAAAAACAGAATCAATAATAGAATCCCAGGGAACACTGACATTTATGGGACACATTGAGAAGAAATTGACAGTGAAAAGAGTTGAAAAGGATGATCACAAACATAGAAGAACATGGAGAAATTTGAGTTCTGGAAGGCTGGGGGAATTTCAAGAAGAATTGGATCAATAGCAATGAACATAAATTTAAATGTTTATTAAATGGCCACTGTGCCCTAGGTTTCATTGTGGCAGTTGTAGATATGATTAAAAATAAGTTATGCCCCCTCCTCTACAGGTTTTACTGGGAGGATGCACCAGAAATGTAGGTATATAAGGGAACACAGATTTTGGGATAGGGTGTCTCAGAAGACCAGGCAGGAAATCCAACCACAGTAGGGAAAGTTAATGACCAATACAGAGCCAAAAGATTGGAGAAAAAAAGGGGACTGGAGGTATGGATATCTTCATGAGAAAAAAACAGCAATTGAATTTTGAGTGTTGAGATAGTTAGAATATCACAGGCAGTAACTAAATATATCCACTCATTTGTTGTTCAAATAACTGAATGTCTTCTATAATCCAAGAACCATATAAAGCACTGAGAAAAAACAATGACAAATAATTGTACAGACTTTCTGCCCTTAAAATGCTTTCTTGGCACTATCAGAATTATCTTACTTCTACATCATGCCATCATGTGAGGTAGAGACTATTAAAACCCTGTTGTATAAATGAAGAAACCATGCTTAATGAGTGGAAGCAACTTGCTCAGTGTCACTCAGTGAGCAACTCAGTAAGTTGTTTGTATTTTAAAAGGTCATTCTGACTCCAGTGTCCAATCTTCTAAACACAGGAGAGACTGCGTATTAAAAATATAAATGCACCAAATGATTTCAATTTGATATTTTTAACTTATTGTTTGGTGCTTCCTGGATCTCACATCTGGATAACCCTATCATCTGTCATGAAAAATTATCTGTAATTTTATCAGTCACAAGTTGGCAGTTAACCATGATAACATTATGTAAATAGCAAACATTTAGCAATCAAAGTACTAAATAAAATGTAAGAACCTAAAATAGAATTAAGAAAGTGCATTTTGACTTTCAAGGTAATGCCTTGGATCGTAGAAAACTAAGATTATATCTTGATATTTCAGTGAAGCCTTAAAAGAATATATTAAGTGGTATTCTCGGGAAATACACACAATGAGTTTGTTATTTTACTATTTGTTGAATTTCATACAGTGGACTTCTATTTATCTCCAGACAGTATCCTATCTTGTTTTCTCATCCAACTCCAGTCTTTTATTCAGCATCCTTTTGATAAAAATGTCTGTTTTTTTCGTTCATACTCAGTTACCTGACTGCCAGAGATAGACTACAAATCATAGCAGAAGTCAGACCGACTCATTTGTGCGATATCGCACAACACCGTTTTGCATCTAAGAAGCCGCTCACCAGCTGTGTGTCTGAGTGTTCGCCTCCCATACAACTCATGTGCTTATTTGGACTTTCTCCAAGATCCTACTGCCCCCATGGCTTTCTGCAACATCCAGGGACCAGCCACAGGTCTGGGTCATTGCCTTGCACCCTCTGGCTTAGGAATGAGGCACCCCGCACAAAACACTAATTTAACTTCTGGAGAATACACTTTCAGATGTGTGTCCTGAGTGTTTTTATAGGCTGCATATATTTTTTAAGTGTCTATTTTTTAAATTTTCCATGTTAAAGCAAGTCATACTATTTGCTTTATAAAATTCTAAGTCAATTGGGAGATATTTTTTAAGCTAAACAGTTCAAAGAATAGCTAGACCAGCACTGTAACTTAGAGAACCTGATTACTGCATGCACAGATTACTGCATGGCCAAAATAGTTATTTTGCCTCCCTTATTAAGCAGTCCAAGGTCCCTCATGATTACTTAGACTTTAGTGATTAGAAATGATTGTGAAAACAGCTGAAGTTTTTCAGTCATTCTGCCTACAATTTAGCCTATGACTTGTTACTGTAGTCATAAATGCCGTAAGTCCAAACAGTTTCACAAATAATCAACTGTTTGTTCAGTAGCAAATATTTATGATGGTCAGATGGTGAGAACATTAAGAGTCTGAGTGCCCATGGTGTAGAGAACACCAGACGAGACACTGCCATGCAAATATTTGAGAGATGGCTGAGAAACATATGTAAAAGACAAGATCCCCATCCTTACAGTTTCATCCCATTGACAACTGGCTGATTCAGGACATTTTCTCAAATAACCTAGAAACTATTTATCTACCTTTTTGACACTATATGCCATGATTCAAAAGTTTCATCCATTACAATTATCTAAATAAAAAAAGAGAGTGTCAATGACTGGAGTCTTTATACATACGTGTGTGTTGCGTGTATATGTGTGCTTGCTTGTATTTACACAGTGGTTCACATGATCGTAAATAATGTGTGGCTGTATCATATTCATTATTGTTTGAAATTTTGAGTTGAAGAGTTCATACAATCGAAAAGTAGATTGACGGAAATGTGAATAATACACACCTCCTTTTTGGGTTTTTTTGTAGCACTTTATTGAACTTTTATAAGGCCTGCTTTCACAAACTTTAGGGAATTAAACTTAAATAGCTAAATAAAAGAATAGACTTTATTCAGCTTCAATTAAAATTACTACATGATTAGTTCTGTGAGACAACTGGCTAATAATGGTTACATGGCAAAGATCAGGTGAAGGATGAACTTAGATTCATCGGGTAGGTTCAGGATTTACCGATCCGTTGATTCTTTGTTGTTGCTATCAACAGCTAACACATTTTAAAACGTAATAATAATTCACAGATGAACTGAAACACAGGGTGCAGCAGATTGCATTTGGCTAAGTCTTACCTGTTGAATATGAATGTAGGGTTTACATACATTACTCAAGTTTTCTTAACTTAGAGACTGTATGTTTCTATTTCTGTTGAGGTGCACTTAGCTTATTTAAGTTTCAATTACAACTTTGTTAAAAAAAGTTAGGAGCTAAGGTACAGAAAGGTTAAAGAGAGGTATTCAAATTTAATTCCTTCCACGCGGCTACAGTAAAGGAGTAGAATAAATTAAACAAAAGTAATTTGCAAAAATCCATGTGTTTACATTATCCACACCATTTTCTCAGTCTCCAACACAAGAGCTAATAAGACGTGAAGTATTATGGATTTATTTATTATGGATTATTATGTCTCCCCACTTCCATATGTAGCCCCTCCTACCTCTTTTTTTCTACTGTAACAGGAGATTGATCCTGACAAGTTGGGGAGATGCTACTGCCCAGGTCTTGCCCTTTCATTTCCATTTAGCTAATTCTGTCTCTGAGCATTTAGGGCCCAAAAGATACTGAGGATGCTGCATAGTATTACCGCGTCTTAATGATTTTCTGCTGGCTGGATCTGTCAATTACTGAGAGAGGGGTGTTGAAACCGCTGACTTCATGTCGGAGGGCATATATGATAGGGATTGTTTTTTCTTCTTGAAGAATTAGACCTGTTACCATTATGTAATGTCGCTCTTTATCCCTGATAATTTTCTTTGCTCTGATGTTGCTTTGTCTGAAATTAACAGAGCTACTCCAGCTTTTTTTTTATTGGTGTTAGCATGGTATCATTTTTTCCATTAAAAGTGGGTTTCCTGTAGACAACGTACAGTTAGGTCTTGTATTTTATCCAGTCTGACAGTCTCCGTTTTAACTGAAATAATTTAACTTTCACATTGAAAGTGCTTATTTATATAGCTGGATTCATGTCTACCATTACTGCCTTTGCTTTGTATTCATTGCACTTGTTCTTTTTTTAAATTTTACCCTCTTTTACTTTCTTCTCTGATTTTAATTGAGCATTTTTTTATGATTCCATTTTTTCTCTAAGCATATCAAGTTTTGTTAGTGGTTTTCTTGAAGTTTGCAATATACATTTACAACTAATCTAAGCTTGCTTTGAAATACCACTTCATGGATAGTCCAGGTATCTTATGACAGAGTAGTCCTAATTCCTCCCTAACATTCTTTGTAGGAAGGGAAATTGCCCAACTACAACCCCTACTAGCTTTCCTGGATCACTCAAGGGAGGGGAGGGTGAAGCAGAGGAGCACTTGTGAAAGTCACAACTCAGGGGTACAAGCCCTTTAAAAGACCGAGATCTAATTTTTCCCTACAGCTTAACATCACATCAGCAGGGCTCCTGAATAATAACAAGGGATCATAGCTGAAAGAATTGAAAGGCTCAGATTCTATTTAAGAATAAGAAACCTAAAAATAAACCCAAAGACAATAGGGGAGATGAAAACAAGGACATTAGAGGAACTGAAGTCTCTGACACATACAGCTACAGTAAACAGTAAATGCAGTTTGACTCCTAGTCAGACAAACAGGAAACCTCACACTAAAAATCTAGCTACTTCAGTTCCTATTACTCAATACAATATGTCCGTTTCCAACAACAACAACAGCAACAAAAAATTACAAGGCTTCCTATAAACATAAGAAAAGTGCATTCTAAAGAGACAAAGCAAGCATGAGAACCAGACTCAGATGTGACAGATATTTTAGAATTACCAGATCAAGAATTTAGAGCAACTATGATTAATACGCTAAGAACTGTAATGGATAAAGTAGACAACGGGGAAGAACCGATAGGTAATATAAGCAGAGAGATGAAAATTCTAATAAAGAATCAAAAGGACATGCTAGAAATCAAAAACACTGTAATAGACATGGAGCATACCTTTGTTGGAATCATCAGTACACTGGACACAGCCAAGAAAAGAATCAATGAGCTGGAAGTTATGTCAATAGAAACTTGCAAAATTGAAATGCAAAAAGAATGACAAAAATAAACAAATAAATAAATAAATAAATAAGAATATGCAAGAAGTGTGGGAAATTACAAAATGTACAACATACGTGTAATGGGAATATCAGGAGTAGACACACAAGAGAAAGGACCAGAAGATATATTTAAACTGACAAGTACTCTGTTGTAGGTCTGATCGGTGTTCCTCTATAGGTAAGGTGTTTTACCCTCTGGCCTATTTGAATAATTTCTCTTTGTTTAAACATGACATGCCTAAATTTAGATTTTCAGTATCCTGCCAGGTATTCTCTGAGCCTCTTGATCCGTGGTTTGGTTTCTGTCATTAATTTTGGAAAACTCACAGCCATTTTTCATGGTGACAATGGATAAACTATGCATATAAATGGCACACCAGCCCTCTTATTTCAGAGAAATATCGCTATATTGCTCAAATAAATTAATATTTTAATCTCAGGGATCAAAGTTAGCATAACACAATTTTTTTATAATTTAAATGATGACGTTATTCTTAATCAAAAATTTTTATTTTTATTTCTATTCCAGGTCTCTAATACCTACATGAGCAACCTTTCATCATAAGCACACCAAACCCCATTGATCTTAATTTTCATATGATGGGATTTGAGAATTAAGAGAAGGAAGGGAATGGGTGGTAACGGGTAACCTGACATGTAAGTTTCCATCATTGGCTCCTAATTCTGATATTATTGCTACCCATGAGAAATAATTCCAGATAAAAATTCCATCCAAAGTTGGGAACTAGTAGTAGCTAGATAATATAATTAGTAAAAAAAAAAAAAAAGAAGGAAAAATATCCTCTTTTAGAACATCTTCCTAACCTTCACAAATATTTTTAATGGTAAAACAGTTTGTTTTATTTCATTTTATTTTATTCTAATTATTTTCAGTTTCTATTATAAACAAATTCTGCCACTGGTGAACATGAAAATAACCAGTCAGAGAGAGATGTGTAAATATTCAGAACTTAAAGCACACTACTCCTTGTCATTTCAACTACAGGGCAAAGACATGACAGATTTTGTTACCAGGAATTGTTAAAATTGTTGCCATGTTGGTCATTCTACGGAAGCATGAACCTCCTTTTAATCCAGGTATAACAAAATTTTTGTGAATCCTGTTATTCAAGTGGATAGCACAATTCATCAGAACTAGTTCAATGCAAGTAGCTTTAAAGTAGCTTAACTAGGCAGTGATTACAAATAATATATTCCTTTTCTACTTATAATATGTATACCTAATAGATTGTGGTTCATTAGACCTTTTAATAGACAATAAAATAGTTAGTGAATGCTGTAGAAATTCTACAGTCACACATTTATACAATGGCTTAATGGTGCTCCATGAGCTGAGTATCAAATACCTATTTTTAAGTGGTGTAATCACAGTTTTATACAATAGATTCTAATGACATTAATCAATTGTGTGCATGCTAGTTGGATTATTTTAAGGAACTATTAAAAATACTCATGTATCGACAATTCAGGGAAAGGAAGTGTGGTGATATGAAAGGCCTAGAAAATCTCAAAAAAGACAAGCTATTGTGAGATAAGGCTAAAATTCTGGGCATTGCTCCATTTAAGATATAATTATATTCATGCATATACAAATATGCAATATTTGCCATATCACTTACCATGTTATATTCTGTGGCTATATATATATATATATATATATATACACTAAATTGTTACAACTAAGCTGTTTTTTAATTGAAATATAATTGACATATACCATTTTCAGGTGTACAACATAATGATTCAATATTTGTATATATTTCAAAATGGTCACTACAATAAGTATAGTTAACATCCATCACCACACATAGTGACAAATTATTTTTCTTGTGATAAGAACTTCTAAGATCTACTCTCTTAGCAACTTTCAGATATAAAATATAGTATTATTAACTACAGTCACCATGCTGTGTGGCTTTATATTTAAAACCATATGCCATCAATCAATACAGTTTACTGAATTTACTTGAAATATAAATGGAAGTGTCTTTCTGACTAACAAAAATGGATTTATCAAATCTTATTGCTCTCATTTGTGGATGAATCCAAGAAATCAAAATTTGAGCTTAATCAATTTTTATAAAATGTAGACAATGAATAGTTACAACCTCACTTTGACTTTGGACACGAATCAAGTATTGTCCATTTTAACCTTGGAATTTTTTTTTAACCATAAAAATGGCTTTAATGAACCATTAAAGGGATTTTAACCATGAAAATGGCTTAAGGAATCCATGCCATTCAACTAACAATGTTAATTAAGCACTTTTCCTGGAAAATACCTGTGATAATATAGTAAAATAAATGTTCTCTCAATTTTATTTTCATAACCTTAACATTAACTTGATTCTGTTTGATAAATAATATAGAAAAATCATCTGGTAGCTAATACTCAGGTTTTAGAATCAGCCAAACACACAGTTCTTAATAATTCCTAGAGAGTGATATTAGCAATAAGAAATCTCTTTCAAAGAACAAAAAAAGAAATCTCTTTCAGACTGGTTTCCTCATCAGTAAACTAGGGTTAATAATAGGATTTAATTTATGTAGCTCTCATGAGGATCATTTACATATCATAATGGATAAAAAGTACCTAGCATGGTGACTGGCATTCAGTTATTATTACCTGTTATATGATCTTGATGCTGTTACTTATAAACACTTACTAAAGAACTGGACAAGTAAAGTATAGGTAATCTTGAAGGAAAATGCACAACACAGTCTTGTTTAGTAAGCATGATCAGCCTTACACAAGAATGGTTCAAGTGGGAAACTTCACAACTGAATCTTCATGCACTTAATTTATTAAGCCCACATGCAAACTCCTGACTTCACCCCTATGGTGATACCAGTTATATGACTGAATTCACACCCAGGTTCCAAGAGAAGAATGGATTGTAACTATGAACTAGGACACACAGCCCCTTATGCAGACTCATTGTATCTCTTTATCTTCCCACACAGTGGAAACACAGTCACATTTAAGTTTCAACATGTTTTCTCCTGAGGATCCTCCTCAACGTTCAGCAGGAATCACGTTGGACTAAATGTGCTCTGGAAGCATGCTTGGAGAGACATTAATCTCGGCTGGTTAGATCAGGAAATGCTGCCTAGAGAAGGGGCACACATCATACCTTGAACAATGGTAGGAATTCAAAATATAATAGGTGGGAAGAGAAGGATTCATGTAGGGATTCGTGTAGGGGGATTATTGTAAATAATGGAAAGAAGGCTGTATGTGTTCAGAATGTGGTAACAGCTTCAGTGCAGCTGAAAATTGGAAATGATGACTGAGTGGAGTGAAAAGTCTAGAAAGCCTAGAAAAGTAAGTTCAAGGAGATCTGAGGAACATACTAAGAAGATTGATCTGTATTTGATGGATAATAGGCTGACTTGGAATGATATCCATCAGCAGAGGTAAGTGACCAGATCTCACTTGGATCCTAGAAGGCCCTCAGTCACCTGTCCTCCACCAAAACTTACTCTCTGAAATTATATACAATGGTAGTTTCTACCTCAGAGTGAATGAACTCAATATACCACTTCTCTAATTAGGGAATAAAAGCTCCATTTGCCTGTTAAGATTCAACAGAGAATTTTTGTTCTGTTGAAGACCTTCACAAATTAATAGCCAATATTTGTGAGATTTGTATGCAATTTGTGAATTAATTATCTTGTGATAAGATTTTTTTATACATGTTAGTTTATTTTGTCCTTTCAGTAACCCCATGAAGTAGATAATGTTTTTATTCTATCTATAGTTGAATAAACTAAAGTTTAGGGAGGTAATGTAACTTTCTCAAAGTTATCAGCTAACAGTGGTAAAATCATAATTGGATTGCTGGCTTATCAGAGGCCAGAGCCCATTAACCCATTATGTTTACTACCTGCAATCTGGTAAAGATTTTTCATTAGTGCTTTTTTACAAGTGGATCAGAGAGTTTGACTTTAGAATTAACATCACTAAACTTTTGATTCAGAGCCAAGAGTCTGGTAATTTTTTATCAACTGGCATTTGGTACCTAAAAATGAATTTATCATAATCCTCATTCTTCTCTCTGTATATATACTGTATATTCAGTATCTCATGTCTAAGTCACAGTGTTATAGATCTAACTTTACTTAAGAGTAGGTTTTTCAAAATTGTCTCCAAAAAGAATTACTAAGACGAGTACATTGTTTTATGTTGAAACACATTTTCCATTTAAAGCCAATTATAATTTTAAAAGAATAAAAAATTGACTATCTTGAAAAATCTCACTTGTTAAAATTCAGAAAACAGCAGGGGGGAAGAACTTTCATTTCAAACACATTCCCAAGGCCTACAATATTTTCGTTTGATTATGAATTGAGTTAATTTCCATTGACTTTCAGCCATTTTTTTCTCTAATATCCAAGTATCAATTAGTCATATTGAGGTATGTCTCTCTTTTAAATAGTTCATTTCACTTGTTCTGCCACTTAAAAATGCATTGTGTGCTGGAACATATTCTCAGTATGTGAATCTTCTCAGCTTCTGTGACATCACATCCCTTTCTCATCCTTACAGCCCCTTTCTATTTGATGTGAACAGGTACTTTAGGCGTCTTAGAGGTGGCTAATCATATCATGCAGGGTGGGAGACTGAATATCAAATGGAAAACAATTAACCATATCAGCATTAACTTAAGCCAGTACACATTCAAAATGTCTTCAATTAAAAAATAATAAAAATATATTTTTCTAAAATGTTAATTGCTAGTATACTGTTTTCATATACCTTCAGCCTTTTTTCTCTTGAATCTCAATAAATGCTACTAAGCTTTACATATCCTCCTTCAAAACATTATTTTAAAAAGCAGGGCTTCCCTGGTGGTGCAGTGGTGGAGAGTTCGCCTGCCGATGCAGGGGACACGGGTTCGTGCCCCGATCCAGGGAGATCGCACATGCCGCGGAGCGGCTGGGCCCGTGAGCCATGGCCACTGAGCCTGCGCGTCCTGAGCCTGCGCTCCGCAACGGGAGAGGCCACAACAGTGAGAGGCCCGCGTACCACAAAAAAAAATAAAAATAAAAATAAAAAGCAACATTATTTTTAAAAGCAGGAATTTTAAATAATTATTAGGAAATAATGTAAACTTACAGAAAAACTACCAAAAACTCCTATATCAACTTTATCTGGGATCCTTTACTGTAAACATTTCACTTAATCTGTTCTCTTTCTCTCTCTCTGCCTCTCTTTCCCTCCTCCCATCCCTATTATTATTAATAATAGTAATAGTCTTTTCTGAAAAAAAAAAAAATGAGAGTAAGCCATAGACATGATGCATTATCACTACACTTATGTATACATCCTGAAAGCAAAGATACTGCTTTTAATCCTCATATAACCCTTCAAGTCAGAAAACCCACTCTGATACATCACCATCCAATCTATAGACTCCATTCAAAGTTCTATAACTTTCACAAAAATGTCTTATCTTCCCTTCTGTCCTGGGATCCCATCAAAGAAAATGCATATCACATTGATTTTTTTTCCTCCAATCTGGCAGTTTCACAGTTTCTCCCCATCTTTCTTGTCCTTGGCAGTTTTAAAGACACAGGCCACACATTTTGTAGGATGACCTTTATACTTTCTGATCATCCTGACAGCTCAGCGGTTCTCACGTGGGGCAAATTTGTTTCCCAGGGGTGATTTGGCTTGTCTGGAGAAATTTCTGGACTATTAAAATTGGAGGATGGGGAAAGTAGGTACTGACATTTTGTGGTAGAGGTTGGGATGCTGCCTAACATCTACAATGTAGGACAGCCCTCAGTAACAAAGAATTATGTGGTCCAAATGGTCAATAGTCCTAAGGTTCAGAAACCCTGTCTAGCACATTATTCATAGACAAACCTTCAAGGGGAGTATGAAAAGAAAAATTACGATACAATCTCACAAGGAACATGGATGTGAAATTTAAAATAAAATATTAGTAATCAAATCCAAGAATAGATAAAATTGTTAGGCCTTCATGGCCAAGTTGGTTTTCTCCCAGAAAAGTAAGATAGGTTAATTTTCGGAAATATACAATTTCAAAACTTATAAAGAAGTATAAACATATTTGGACAAGATTAACACCAGATTAAACCCATTTAAAGAGCACAGTAATGAACTCTTAGTATAATTCAGTAGAAATTATCCAGAATTAACACACACAGAGAGTGAAAAAGAGCTGGAAAATATTGAGACATAGAGAGATAGATCAAGGATGGAATGATAGGGTCTAATATATCAAATCAAAATTTCAAAAACAGAGAAAAGTTTATATTTGAAGAAGTAGTGGCTGAAGATTTTCCAGAAATAAGAAAGACAATCAGATTTAAGAAGGCAAACAAGTCCCAAAAAGGTTAAGCGAAAAGAAATTCACAGCTAGATCTTGCAGGACACCAAATATAAGATCTCTAACAGCATCCTGAGAGAAAGAAGAGATAACCTTTTAAGGAATGACAATTAGACTGACAGCTGACTTCTCAACAACAACAATGGAAGCCAGATAGTTAGAGAAAATTTTTGTCAACCAAGAAGTCTTTAGCTAGAAAAACAATCTTTTAGTATAAGGCAAAAAAAAAAAAGAAAGAAAGACATTTTCAGTCAATCAAAAACCTGAAAATTTTGTCACTTCACTGAAGAAGAAATTGAAATGGCCAAAAACCATATGAAAAAATACTCATATGCATCTTTTTTCATATGCATCTTTTCATATGCATAATCAGGAAAATATAAACCCAGAACAAAATGAGAAACCACTGCACATGAAGCAGTCTGAAATAAAATTTTAAAATTGACGTATCAGTGAAGGTATAAAAAGTTTTAAAAACAGAGCATTTATACACAAGTGGTAGAAGATTAAATGTATGAAAACATTTTGGAAAACACTTTAACACTACTTTATATATGTAAAAATGTACATACTATATGACCCTGCAATTCAGTTCCTTATGTTAATAGAGAAAGTTTTGCATGTGAGCACAAGTGGATAGGTATAAATGTTCATAGGTGTGCTATTGGTAGGAGAAAAAACCTAGAAACATCCCTATTAACGTGAATAATATAATGAATTCTGGGATATCCACTAATGGAATGACAAACAATGGTGAAAAGGAATGAATTATAGCTACACACATGACTGAATCTTAGAAAAATCTTAGGCAGACAGGAAAAGCATGTTGCAGAAAAATACATAAGCATGATTCCACTTAAATAAAGTTTAAAATTTTCCAAAATTATCCAATACATTACTAGGAATATAAATATATGTGGGAAAAAAACTATTTTTTACAAAAAGCAAAGTGATAACAAAGACAAAATCAAGATGGTAGTTACCTCTGAGCAGGATGGGCCAAAGGATGGGTCAGGAAGAGCACAGCTGGCAGCTTCAAAATGAATGGTAATAGTCCTTTTCCATAGAGCTGTAGAATGTATATAGGTACTCGTTGTACTAAAGTGTTATCCCAAGCATACATAGTATAAATATCATTTGTATCTATTTAACATCTGATTTATACATAAAAATAGCTAATTGTCAGGCAGTCTCTGGGCAAGGCATTGCATGTGTAGCATCCCACCTGATTTTCATAACTCTATCATTGTTCTCCCTTTGTAAAGCTTTCTAGGCTGAAAGTTTTTTTCCTAACCCAAATAAATAAGGGAAATATCTTCTCCAGCTTCATAGAACAATTTTTGTTCACATTACAAATCGGATTTCATCGAATAGATTGATGTTGGGGAAACTGCCATTCTAACAATATTAAGTTCTTATCTTTCTATCAGAAAAAGTCTGATTCTATCTTTCAACTTGAATAAATGTATTGATATGCATCCCTTTGAAAAACTTTCCACCCTTCAGCTCTAATTCTCAAACAGATGGATGGAAAAGGCATGGAGTCCTGCCATAGTTTTGTCACTTACATGAAAGAAGATGCTGCAACTCAGTATTTCTGATTGAAACTCTCTTTGCTTTGATCTCATCGGACTCTCACTTAAGAAGGACAAATTCTTTGATACTGCTGGGGAATGGAAAAATACTTTGAATTGCCTTTTTATTGTGGTCCCCAGAGATTTTCACCCTGGGGACAATGCCCCAGAGTAAGATTCAAGTGAGAGAGAGTCATGGTTTCTAGAGCCAGCTCCCCGTAGCTCACCAATCGTTCAGTTGTCAGGAATTTCACAAGTCAATCATTAAACACAGCTATTATAAAAATAATAATAATAAATCATATGAAGTTACAATGAAATAATTAGGTTTTTTAAAAAAGACAATTTTTCAAAACTATGATTTTAAATTATTTTACTACATTTCACTATTATCTGTGCTCTTGAGATTATTTATGCTTATTGTATCTGTGTAGTAGAAATGCTTTGTAATTCCATGTTCAGTGACTTCATTATATTGATAACAAACTTATGTACTTTTAAATCTCTCTATCATTTATCCTACCTTAGTCTAGTGGATCTTTCGGGTTATAAGAGATGTGTCTTGAATTTTCACAATGTGACTATTATCATATTTTCCTCATATTATTCTTCTCAGGCTTTGCTTTATATAATTTGATGTTGTTTTGTAAATAATGATTAATGATAGGTAAATCTTTTTGGTAAATTGTAGTTAGCTTGAAACTGTCTTATTTAATAGTTTGCCTTAATTTTTACTTTCTCTAATATTAATATTTCTATGTTTGCTATTTCTCTTAAATATCATGTGATAATTTTGTCTGTTATAAACCATATATAGCTAGATTTACTTTTTCTCAATATGAGATTATCCATCTTTTCATAGGAAAAAGTTAACACTTTTGCATATATTTCCACCCCCAATATGTTTGATCTAATTTCTACATCTATAATCTTGCTGCAAGACATTTTCAGATGATTATTTTCAAGTTCCTTCTCCAGAACATGTTGTCAGAGTAGAATAAGTTTCCTCATTGTAAATTAATCATTTGGGGGAACCATCAAGAAGAAAAACATGGAGATTTTCTCAGCTTGAAAACACATGTTGAAATAGAATGACATTTTTAATTAGCAGTAGAGCTCAAGTATCAATAATTCTCCAGAAACTCCTTTAGTCCCAACAATAATTGCTACCAAGAGACTAACTGCTTAGGTAAGCATTATGGCTTAGGTCAATTCCGGAACTCTGATGCCCATCTAAAAGCTGGCAATCTTGAAATCCAAGTGTAGTTCCCTACAAGACCTCTTTCATCACTCATGCAAACCTTTCAGAGAGACTGTATTGAAGATAGTTTTCACAGCACCATTAAAGAAGTGATATCCCTGATCATTTGAACTGCAATGGCGCACACGTTTCAAGGATTTTGTCACTCCTTTGAGCTTTCCCATAGTTTAATATGTAATCTATATTCTGAGTCTCAAAGACACATTTTCTTCCTATAAACATGCAGCTAATCTCACTGCTCTCTGCAGATGTATTGTAACTGGTAGCATGAATTGTATATTTAATCCTGTGACCCAGTAGTATCAATTAGCATTACATTTTAATTCACACATGAAGAAAATACCTGTACTGTGAAAAGCTTTTTTGCCTAGGGCGCAAGAGAAGTCTATCCTTCATAAACTAAAATTAAAGCTAGTTGAACACTGCAAGACGTTTTCCCCCTTATACACTGTAAATTGTTACTAAGCATATAGTTTCTTTACTGTTGCACTTCCGCATAGACCCCTTTGTGTTAGGAATTTATACAGTTCAACAATTAACTGGGTGTCAGAAATCCTGGCATTTAACCCCTATTCTGGCATCAATAACCACATGACTTTGGAGGAATCACTTAAAGTGCCACGCCCACACTCTAAAATGGAGTGATTCTTCAGTGATATTTAGGTTTCCAGGGTTCAATGTGTTTTCCCTGTCCAAAACCTTCATGCATGCTTCTCTCCCTTCCTAGCACAACCTCTAACCCCTTAACAATCTGGATGACTACAGTTGTCTTGATCCTCTAATCAAACCCTTGTCTTCTTTCTGAAGCCCTTCTTTGTTCGTCCAGGAAGGGCTTGATTGATAGTCTATTTCTGTGGATAAGCTGAAACTTCCTTAAGAGCAGATACTGTGGATTCTCACTTTTACATCCCTGGGGCCTAGCCTAGTGGTTAAAACAAAGTGGACACTTAAAAGTATGTAATGACAAATCAATGAACACATAAATATATACATATGCATAAACACCCTGTATTAGGAGCTGTGGGACTAGGAAATCATTTTGGTTAAATCCATTTTTTCTATTTACAGAAGACTGCCCAGTGGGCAACTAGGGTTCATTTTGCATTTATGTACTTTTGAGAGATCACACCTTTGAGAGGCTCGCACACCATCTTTGGTTTAACTAGCTAAATAAAGTTCTCACACCAACTCCAACACATGTGTGGAGGCTTCCCCACACCAACAGCAATTCTCCGACTCCAGCAGGGTGTCTAAAACTTGAACTTAATTCTGACAGTCTCTATATGGAGATATCAGACTCTGCAGGTAAAAGGTTCAGTCCTACAAGACCACCCTCCACTACAGACGCCAGTCGAAAGCCCAGGTTATTACCTGTGCTTCTTACCAACTGGCTCTAAACTGGAAGGTCCATTGAGCCCCTCCAACTCAGGATGCCAACTGCAAGTCCAGGTTGTTGTACTTCTGACCAACTGGCTATATATCCGAGGCTCCCACAACAGCCTCCTTGGGTTCAATTAATTTGCTGGAACAGTTCACAGAACTCAAGAGAATCTGTTTATTCACAAAATAACTGATTTATTATAAAAGGGTATTAAAGGATATGAATCAATAGCCAGATGAAGGGATACACAGGGCAAGGCATGAGGAAAGGGCACAGAGCTTCCATGCCCTCTCCCAGTGCACCACTCCCCCTAATCTCCACATGTTCACCAACCCAGAAGTTCTCCAAAGCCTGTCCTTTGGGGGTTTGTGGAAGCTTCATTACATGGGCATGATTGATTAAATCTTTGGCCGTTGGTCACTGATTTGACCACCAGCCCCTCTCCTTTCCCCCGAGGTGGTGGGGATGGGGGTTAGGACTTCCAATCCTCTAACCACACAGTTGGTTCTCCTGGCAACCTGTCTCCACCCCTGAGTGGAATCCAAAAGTCACCTTCCCTGAAGTGTTTTCAGAAACTGTGGACAAGAGATCAAATATTATCTCATTGCTCTTTTGCTCAGGAAATTCCAAGGGTTTGGTAGCTGTAAGCCAGGAACTTTGGATGAAGACCAAATATATATGAGAAATACATATATTTGGTCATCAGAATGACCACATACATATATTTCTTTTTGTTTTGTTTTGTTTAATTTTTTTTTATTGGGGTAGAGTTGTTTTACAATGTTGTGCTAGTTTCTACTGTACAGCAAAGTGTATATGTTTCTTATAAATCATGCTATCACACTAGCTGAGCATTAAACCAGTACTGATGGTGGAGGAAATATACTGCTTGAAATAAATAGGGGAGAGTGGGTCCAGCACTCAGAAAAATGAGAAGAAGACTATGCTTGGATTTACACATGGAGAGCTTCGCTTTCTCTTGTTTTAAGATAGGAATGGTAATGCATGGCCAATATTTTGCCAATCTCAAACTGAGTTCTTTAGTGCAAAAAGATTGAGATGAGAGTTTTTACATTTTAGTTAGCAAATGACCTAAAGTCTTCAGTATTCAAAGGAATGGCAAGATAATGGAGAAACGATACCTTCCAGGTTATATTTTGTGTCAGGGAATTTGCCAGAAACACCTCACAATTCAACACACTGAGTCTGGTTGACTCAGTGCAAAGTGTCTTCCAACACAGACACATGTGGCTATTCCCTGTATCCTAGGAACTCTTCAGGGAGAGGAATGTCCCATGTATTATTGGACAACAATATAATATACTGAATTACCTAGATGCCATTTTCATGCCCATAACAAGTTACAAATATCCAAAAAAATAAAAGGAATATTTTTACCCAAATAAAACTTTCCTTGGTTTTGTTATTTTTATTATAGATGTGATCTCTCTTAATAAGTTATAACACAAATAAGTTATATATTGGGTAAGTAAAATAATTTTACAACTATCATTTTGTGATAATTTTCAGTTCATGTATGCAGAACAATTTTAATTAGTAGGGATGTATTCAACTTACTTGATGCTTATAAGACATGTTAAAAGGTATAAAAGTGACATGTTCAGAGTAGTTTTTTGATCATTTTATAAATTTTTTGGATAATAAAGAGTTTCATTAGTTTAATAACTGAAAATGTACATTAACAAAGACATTGATAAAATGAGAAAAATGTGTAACGTGTAAAGAAAATGTGATTTATCACGTTGACAGATCCAACACATCCTTAGATGATCCTAAGTATTTCAATAGCATTATAAATTCTGATTGTTATTCAGTGCATATTAATATTGTCATTAGAATCACAGTCTGACAGCCCCAGGAGATGAGAAAATTACACAGACTAACAATTGTAATAGAAAAAGTTATTGTCATGTTGGTATCAATGGCAAAATCAAATTAAAGTTACTTCTGGAGTTTACAATTAATACATTGTTCACGTTTTTGGCAATTAGAATTCCAATTAACTGATGTTAGTAATTTAATATTGGAATACTCAACACAGTTTATTAATTACAACCTGAGAACTCAAACCTTAGCTTGAAGGGTCTATTAAGAGAAAAAAAATTAATGACATTTTTATATAGAAAGGATAAAATTGGTGCTGTAAAGGAGTGTTTATTCCCAAGTTGTTACTCCTATCTTAAGTTCTTCTTCAAATTCTATCAAGGTATTTGGGTAGCCAGATAACAAGCAAGTTAAAGAATAAACACCAAACGGTTCACTGTTATCCTTTGAATATTGCGATTACAGATTATTTTTATGTCTTTCTTTACTTATTTTGGAGAAATCATCTTTTTCTATAACGAACATACACTGTCTTACTATATGTCTTTTTTTTCAAATTTATTTTTATTTTTTGGCTGCATTGGGTCTTCGTTGCTACGCGTGGGCTTTCTCTAGCTGCAGCGAGCGGGGGCTACTCTTCTTTGCAGTGCGCAGGCTTATTGCGGTGGCCTCTCTTGTGGAGCACGGGCTCTAGGTGCTCAGGCTTCAGTAGTTGTGGCGTGCAGGCTCAGTAGTTGTGGCTCATGGGCTCTAGAGCGTAGGCTCAGTAGTTGTGGTGCACAGGCTTAGCTGCTCCGCAGCATGTGGGATCTTCCCGGATCAGGGATCGAACCCATGTCCCCTGCATTGGCAGGAGGATTCTTAACCACTGCGTCACCAAGGGAGTCCCTTACTATATATCGTAAACATTTTAAATTGCCTTTTGAAATGTTGGAAAGCTGTGTGCTTTGGGAATTTTTTCCCCTTAGTTTTATATGATGAGGGAGATGAGGAAAGTGCCTCTCTTAGGTCACTTCTAGGGTTGACAATCCCATTTTATGAGAAAACAAAGGTGTAAGAAGGTACCATGACTCTGGTCAACTTCTCTTTCTACACTCACCCCATATTACATATTAATTACAATTATTTTATATACGTACTCATCTAGACACAGTTGATCCTTGTGACTCTTAGCTGCTCGGAGTCCCCTCATAAGACACCAAATCAAACCATAGACGATTGCTGTTGCTGTTTTCCTAGCCAGTTGGCATGCACCTAATCAAGCCAGCAGTTTTGCTGTTGCGTTCGTTCCATCACAAGGAGGAGCAGCAAAAATTAAGGGTCTGATTCTTTTTGTCCAGGAACTAGGCTGAACCTAGCAACTGTACTATTTTTATGGTCCAGGGTAGGAGAAGTTCTAAGAGGTCATGCTTTTGCAGCCCCAAGCTTTCAGAGAACAACTGCAAATCATAACCAAGATACAAAGTCAAATATATCCATAAGGCAAAGTCAAAGGAGCCACTGCAATAAGGTAAGGTCAAGAAGTTTTCAGGAAGAGAACAAGAATAAAATCTGGAATCAAAGGGCAAGGGGAAAAAATCCAATATATCCGCTATAAAATATGAGAGGTACTGGTAACTCTTGCTAAATGCTGACCTTGTTACCTGGAGGGAGTACTTCATATCTATGGGTACAGAATCAGGCAGAAAATAGATGGTTTAGCATAAGTCCACCTCCATCCCTAGAGCTGTCCAAATCACTTTCAATGATGGTGTATGGAACACAACATTTAACTGTGTAGACTTTCAGATGAGTCCTTCAAAATCCTTTTAGTGATCTATTTATTTTTTGCCAATCCCATTGCATATATAAACATGCATTTATGGACAGGCATGAACATAAGAAATGAGATATTGTTTAGTAGAACAATCTGCACCTTTGAAATGATGTACAATTCCTTCAATAAACCCCATGCATAGCTCTTGCAACTGCCCAAGAATCTACTACACGTTGGAGAGTGTCTTGAGTGAAATAAAGGTTCTAGGAATTAGAAACATATATTGGGGAAATTTACTTAAAGAAAAAAAGGTAGGTCCATCCATGTTGCTGCCAATGGCTGAATAATATCCCATTGTATATATATACCACATCTTCTTTATCCATTCATCTGTCAATGGACACTTAGGTTGCTTCAATATCTTGGCTATTGTAAATAGTGTTGCTATGAACATTGGGGTGCATGCATCTTTTCTAATTAGAGTGAATGGACCTAGAGATTTTCATACTAAGTGAAGTCAGACAGAGAAAAACAAATATCATATGATATCACTTATTTGTGGAATCTTAAAAAATTGATACAAATGAACCTACATAAAAAAACAGAAACAGATTCACAGACATAGAAAACAATCTTATGGTTACCAAAAGGGAAAGGAGGGGGAACAAATGAGAAGTTTGGGATTAACAGATACACGCTACTATATATATAGAACAAACAACAAGGACCTACTGTATAGCACAGGGAACTCTACTCAATATTCTGTAATAACTTATATGGGAAAAGAATATGAAAAAGAATGGATAAATGTATACATATAACTGAATCACTTTGCCTTACACCTGAAACTAACACGACATTGTAAATCAACTATATTTCAATTAAAAAATTATTTTTAAGGTAGAAAAGGAAGAGTAGAGAATCGGAGAATGCTGTTTATACACAACTTATATATCACATAAACAGTATGTCCAATATTGTGCACTGCTTCTGGCTTCTCAGAAAGAAACCTTAGAGAAGCACCTACATCAGCTAGGGGTGGGACGTGGGGGTATGTGCTAGAAACAAATGCTGTGGTAACTGGAGAACTTGGACACCTGGCTTGTATTACCTTTTTTTCACAGTGTACTCTTTTCTTCTCTGCTATAGTTACTGCACCAGTATCCATGGCTCTTAGTTACAAAGCTTATTTGTGGCAAGTGTATATGTAACAACATGATGCAGGTGTGCTGTCTTTATTTGCTGTGATTTCCTTTGTTTGAGGGGCAAAATAGATATGATTAAACTCATGCTTCAAACCAACACACACTGTATCCTCACAGCATGAGTTTTGGTGAGTCTGTCCCAGGCTTCGGTATAAATAAATAAAAATGTAATCTATTTCCATGCTATTTATTACTCACTAACAGGATCACAAGTGGAAAAAAAATGCCTCTGCGTGGGATTTTTTTAAGTTGCCATCTACTCAATTACGAGATTGAGACCCGAGTGGGATTAATCTCTGATATTCTTTTCTCAGAAGGGTTTTGTTTTCCTTCCCTCATCCTTGGTAATAACCTCTGATTCTATTTCATAATGAGATTGAAAGGAAGCAACTATATAAGCTGAGAGCAAATAATTGTATTATTCTTTAAATGAGCCCATTGAAATGGCAAGGAAGGGGCATTACAAATCTTTTTTACTGGGATATATATTGAGCTTTAATAGGCCTAAGTTTGTGAAATGCTACACCATATTACCATTTCCAGGATCCCACTGAGGGCTACCACAGTAATAGTAATCACAATAATTACAGGCATAGATAGCTACTATCTCCTCATCAGTCAGCCGTCTCTAAGCAACCAGGTTTAACAAGACTAACAATTGCCACCTCATATATTCATGTAAAAGTAAAACTCTCAGAATTTAGTCATTACAGAACTAATGCCTTAAGCCTGCTGACCTCTAATGGATTTGTCATTTATCTCCAACGTCTGAGATTTAAACTAGCTCTTCCAATTCATAGTGGTAATCATCTGTTCCCTTTTGCCAGATACTTGATGGTTAATTCAAATGTAAGTTTTTACTAAAAGTCAGACATGAGGCTTATTAAATTCATAACAAATTATTCTTCCCAAACATAAGATTTCTACTGGGAGTTAGAATGTATATAACCATATGCCACAGCATGGTTACCATATGACACAAGGCAACATGCCTTCCAATTTTAAGCCATGGGGATCTATGCTTTAGGCCATGTCTCTGTATTCAGCAGTTTTGACTGAATTAGCAGGACAGTTAACCAAAATATTTAAAGGGTGCCATTTTAGTCTGTGAGAAAGTTGCTAGCTTATTGCTGTCCAAGTATCTTCTGTCCTTTAAATTCAGGGATCAGAATACTTAACCCTAGAAACTATAAGCATATATTTTTTTAATATCAGCTGAACTTGCATTTGTATAATGCTTTATTTCTTTTTCTAGCTTTTCCACATATGGCATCTCATTTGATTCTTAATCAACCCTGTAAATTAAACAGGCCAAGATCTTTACTTTGAAGTTTCAGGTAAGAAAAATGAGAGAGTAAAACGTCATATGGTCTACCCAAGGTCAGCATGGCAGAACTAGGACAAGCACCCGGGCTTGATTCCTGCCCATTCCTTTTCCAGAAATATCACACTGATTTATTTGCTATACAGCAAGAGGCTGGGCATTTGGGGGGGGGAGGGGGAGGAGTATATACTCTGAAATCACCAATCAGTACTCCTTTTTCCTTCTGTGTTCACATACAATCTCACCTGGTCCCAGAAGCTTTATGTCAGATTGGAAAACTTATGTTTTTCTAGTACCACGCCTGCCTTTTGGCTACAGGAAGTCTACCCGGTATTGTACAAAGTAGTGTCTATGAAATCTTTGTTTAGTTAATTTGGACAGTTCTGCAGGGACTTGCTTCTTATTACATGGCTCACTCACTGGGAAACTCTGTCTCTCTGATTGTGCCGTACTTTCATGGTCTGTTTAAGTAATAGTGACATTTGGTTGAAAGAAGAGCCATCCCTTTGACCACCGTTTGCTCTGTCAGTACAGCTGCGTATACACAAGGGAGGCCAAACTGGGATTTATGCTCTCTTCCAAGCTCCCTTTTTACTGTTGAAACATCTCAAATAGAATAGCTGCAAGTGGTCATAAATGCAGTCATATCCCGCATGTGTCTTCATAATTAAATCTATTCAGACTGGTGTGGCAGAAATGTGCTGAAGGTTAACTTTATGTTAGCAGATCTACAACAGGTCCCAGGACAGCCATGACCGTGAGTTTATCTGCAGTACTTTACCTTTTCTGGATCCTCTACTCTGCTTAAGCAGGCTTCCCTGGCAACCAATGCCTTCGGATTCCTGCTAATATATTATGGCAGATGGGAGACTTTCAAAGGGATTTATTAGAGTCTGCTAATTTAACTAATTCTCACTGAAGAGTTAATGACATCTCCAGTGAAGTATTATTTGGAGCCTTATCCTAAGATATGATTTGGGGTGATAGAATGCTTAGTAATCTGTCATGGAGATGGCACATATGTTGGGGCACAGTTGGAATTTCATCCCTCACATAAAATCCTTAATGCCCCTGTGATGAATCATATTAAAATTCTATATTGTTTTAAAAACAAAAGATTCTCATGGCATGGGAGAGCAACACATATGGCCTAGCTGAGTGCTGCTCTGAAAATGTTATAGAAACTATTATATCCCTTGATGAAACTTTCTTCAAAGTTTTAGATCTACTTCCTAATTTACTTTTTCTGAAATGGATATTTTTGGCTTCAAAATTTGGCAAAATTAACCCACCCTCTATTTTCCTACCTCTACTTTACTTCTCTTGCCTAATAATTAGGGTAAGTCTCCTTTGAAAGGAGGCAGCTATGGCAATCAAATGCCTTTAACATATTCTATGACTACTAAAGCATATTACATGCCTACACCCTACAGGACCCCTACGACAGGTTTGCTCTC
This sequence comes from Neophocaena asiaeorientalis asiaeorientalis, assembly GCF_003031525.2. Classification (NCBI taxonomy): domain Eukaryota; kingdom Metazoa; phylum Chordata; class Mammalia; order Artiodactyla; family Phocoenidae; genus Neophocaena; species Neophocaena asiaeorientalis. The sequence continues at coordinate 1,807,626 of NW_020172633.1, read as the reverse complement.
CTCAGGTTTACATGTTACCGTTGTATAGATGCAGCCTGAGCTTCCCTTTCAAATGAGAAGATTTGCTTGTCTTCATCTTGGTTGTTGAGTCTTGCCTTCAATCTCTTTCCATTGTATCTTCTCCAGGGCAGTGAATCCAGCATTTAACCATTTTTTCAGTAACCATTTGAGGTACTTCTGTATGTAAGTTCCTTTGAGTATAAAATGTGCACACAGGGGTTTCCCTGGTGGCGCAGTGGTTGAGAGTCCGTCCACCTGCCGATGCAGGGGACACGGGTTCGTGCCCCGGTTCGGGAAGATCCCACATGCCGCGGAGCGGCTGGACCCGTGAGCCATGGCCACTGAGCCTGCGCGTCCGGAGCCTGTGCTCCGCAATGGGAGAGGCCACAACAGTGAGAGGCCCGCGTACCGCAAAAAAAAAAAAATGCCCACAGTATTATGGTCGTCTAATAGTTTACAATATCTAGTATTCACAGCAAGCAACCATAATGAAATATGAAAGTGAATTATGCATTCCACTGTCCTAGAGCATGGCACAGGAGAATATCTACAATTTCATTTTAAGGAGAAAGTAAATGAGAAAAACAGGCAGAGAGAACAGGATAAGGAAAAGCATGGATTTGAAGTGCATTGAAAGTGCCATGGCCCCAGAACCTGGAATCTGTTAAAACTTCCCAGGGAGATTTTTAAAATTCCTATTTCTGGGCTCTACTCAAAAAACAGTGAATCAAGAGCTTAGAAAGGTGGGGTCCCAAAATCCATATTTAATAGAAATGGTACTGCTAGTCTGGCCAGCTTTTGAGACCAATGATCTAGTTTGTTGGATACATTCATCCTCTCAGAAATTATTTATTGACTTCCTAATATGCATCATACATGGTTTTAGATGCCTGGACAAAATAGACAAAGGACCTATTATTGTGTAGCTTAGATCCTGGTGGCGTGAGACAGATGCTATTCTAAGTGCAATACGTGGATTAACTAAATTCTTCTTACTAAAACCCTATCAAGTCTTCATTTCCCATATGAGCAAAACTAAGGCACAAAGAGTTTAAATAATTAATCTAAGGTTATATAACTAACAGAAGGGGGACCTGGAATTCTCAAATGTGATCTCTCTCATGCGTGGCTGGCTACATAATTTGCAGGACCCAGTGTAAAATTAAAATGCAGGGCCGGCCACTTGTTTAAAAATGCAAGAAACACTGATGTTAAAGGTACTAAAATATAAAGTGTTTTCCTTTCTTCCATGGCCTCTCTTGCAACTTGTGATTTTCTTTTTATTTGCTATATAACATCATTCTAAGAAAGACAAAATTAAATTATAAATGATTACATGACTGTTACCATTCATCTTGATGTTGCACGGTGCCAGTTTTAAATGCAAATATAAGAGCACTTAACTCATATGCAGGATCACTGAAATTACACAATTTGTATTTCATAGCTTATATATTCTTGCCAGAACAGCAGAAATGTTGCAGGAAACCAACTCAACTGTTTTTATTTTACTTCCTGATCGATACACATATTCTACCAACACTCTTTACCTTTGACTTAGGGATGAGTAATGAAGGACTGAAAGAAAAAAAACTATGGGTTGCCCTTTTTTTCCTTTCCTACTATGTCGTTATCTTCGGTGTAAGTGGTTGGCAAATCCAAGGCAAGTAGTACAAATAAGAAAGGATATGACGGGTTCCTTTGTCATTCACGTCTTAGAGTCATTACCTTCTTTCCATGTTCGAAAAATTCTGGTTCAAATGGAGAGAAGTCCTCTCTTGGCTGTCAGCATCCGGATATACTCAGTCGCAGAGATAAGTAACATGTTTGCCTCTTACTCACTTGGAATCTGGCTGAACTGTCACACATCGTGGGCCCACCAGGATTCTGTGCTCACGGTGCTTCACAACGTTTTGTGGGTAAAGGGTGGAAAGGAACAACGGACATGTATATCTTGTGTAACTTCTCTACTCACACAGATGCTCTATTATCCAACAGGACCTCCACAGAGCACCAGTGTAAAGATGAAATTATGCAAAATTTCAAGATGGCCAGAGCAGAGCATTAAACCAAGCATAGGCCCTCTGAGTCCTTCTGTATAATGGCACCACAGGTCACATACCCATGAGGTCAGCCCTACCCAACCTTAACCACCACTCTATACTGCATCCCTCATGAGGTGGTTTCAGGTTGCGCCATCATTCTCGTCTTTCTTGTCTAGGTTACTTCCTGTTTGTAAATGTCCCTTTGCAGTATAACAACTGGAATTGAACATAATACTCTAGATCTGCTGTTCTCAGAATGCAAAGCATTATTATTTCCTAGCTTAGACACTCACACTAAATGCGTCTTAAGTTTCCTAGCTTGGATGGCTGCAGTGTTTCATCTCATTCTCCTCCGTTCAGTATTCATCCCCTCTACTCATCATAATACTACCAGTATTATCATGTGCAGATACTCTTCAAAGTGCTTTACATACGCTTCTTTTAATCCTCACAGCAATGCTATGAAATATATACTATTTGTGGTACACAGAATAATGCCTCTGCAAAGATGTTCCTGTTCTAATTCCTGGAACTTGTAAATATGTTACATTACACAGCAAGGGGGAATTAATATTGCAGATGGAACTAAACTTGCTAATCAGCTGATCTTAAAATAGGGAGATTATTCTGGATTATCTGGGTGGACCCAATGTAACTACAAGGGTCCTTGAAAAGTATAAGGGGGAGAGAGAAGAGATGGTTGGAGTGATTCAGTGTGAAGAAGACAGCCCGTCATAGCTGGCTTTGAAGATGAGAGGGAGCCATGAGCAGAGGAATGCTGATGGTCTCCAGAAGCTGGAAAGTCAAGAGCAGGGATTCTCCCCTAGAGCCTCCAGGAAGGAATGAAGACCTGCCAACACCTAGATTTTAGCCCAGTGAGGCCTGTAGCAGACTTAAGCCCTACCAAACAAATGTCTTGCATTGATGGCTCTTGTCATATTACTGTTGGATATAGAACATTGCTTATAAATAGGAGCTTAATAAATGTTTTTAAATAAATGATCACTTTCAGCAAAGAATAGTCTCTCCTGTGAAGTATTTATAATGTAACGATATTACACTATATATCAATATTTAACATATACCTCTACTCCACTAACGAAGAGCAATTGGAGAGCATGAACGAAACATTTTTGTAAAAACATAAAGAACCCAGCAGTAACCTCAGACAAGACATTTTATTTTCATTCTTCATCTTTTTTTGTTTTGTTTTGCAAATTATGCTCCAAGAAGATATTGCATTTATCATTCTAAAACATGAAAAGTATATGTCACAGCTACTGTCGAGGGGCCATGTAAGTCTTGAAGATATTTATTTGCCAATGCGCTGTACATTACTGCCAGTCTGATGGACTGCTGGAAAATGTTTGCAAGAAAGAAAATAGAGGATATAAGTAAGCCTTTTCAGTGCTTGCAAAGAAAACATCAACTAAGAGTCATCAACTTTGCTGTACACCAAGCAATTAGCTGAAACTGGTAATTATTTAAGAAGCTTCTTATTCTACCTGCCAACACGGTAGCTCCAATCCCAGGGTAAATGAAATGCGTATCTCTTCTAAGTCTGGCTTTCAGGTTTTCTGCATAATTTATATGTGCAGCAGGGGGAAATTACCAGCATAATTCCATTGTGTCATTTCCACAGTTATAATCAATTGCTCTTCCCCAAAGGCACTAGTATTTTCATTTCCAAACTTTGCCTTTTCTGCGCCTGTCTTCCATTCCCTAATTGCGTATTGGGTTGTGTTCCTGTATTCAGGAAGGTCAGTCTGAAAGTCTTTTTGAACTGGTCTCCGATCTTCAGTCTCCTAGCTGGTTGTGACATCACAGGCTAGCCTGAAGCTCCAAAGAAACATGCTGTGCTTACCTTCAGTCTGCTTTTTCTGAAGAATCACAAAATATTCAAGCTCTAGATTACATTCTAAAGATAACTTTCTTTTTCTCCATCCACACTTGTGACTTTAGATGTTGGTTTCAAAAAAATAAAATCCTCTTGACTAATTACCATTTTATGCTTGAATTTAAGTGAAATCTGATTTATATAGCTGATCACAATGACCCTGCCTGATGAAATCCTCCCAATGTCAACAGTCTTCTCTACGGTCCTATTGCTAACCCCCAAACCAGGTCACCTCTCTTCCCTCTGCTTTTCTTTTGTGCTTTGAGTTTTCTTACTCTACCTTCAGCATAGCAATAAGTGTACTTAGGTAATTATATTTATTGAGGAGGTTCAATCTTTGGGTTCATATATATGAAACTGTATTATTTCTTCCTGAAGTTCACCTCAACTTTTTTCTATTAAATTCCCCTTTCCCATTAATTAGTGGGTCAGTTAATTCAGTTTTTGCCAGCTGCCATACCTTTTCAGTGACTATAATTGCTAGCATAGGTGCATTTTGATATTTAAGACTCAGTTCCATCTATTTATTTAATAAAAGCCTCTATCTCAAGCAATGGTCAAGCTCATTTCCTCCTTAATATATCAGGCTAATGCACTGACCCCCAACTTCCTGGTGAAGAGGAAGGGATGGGAGTGGTTTGGCTCTGAGAAAATTCCTCCTCCTTTCCTCTCCTGGGCAGTAATCATTCCAATATTGGAGACTAGGGGAATGTATAAAGAGGGGTCGCAGACATGTCCTTACTTGACCATGAGTGCTTACTGAAGGAGATATGTCCGTGGCCTAACTCTGCTTCTGACAAATTCAATCTCATACAGGTGGTTTCTGCTGATGTGCACGTCTGTGGCAGGATAGCTTCATGGAAATGTGATCTGTGCAGTTGCACAAGGCCTCATAGTCAGAAGGACTTTGCACTTGATTAAAAGGTTTGCTGTTACAATCTTGAAACTCTCAATTTTTGAACAGGGGCCCCCGTAGTTTCACTTTGCACTGGGCCCCCTGCATTATGCAGCAGGTTCTGGTCTCTGTAGAGGTGATGGCCTTGCTTTTCTCTGAATGCTATTCAACTCCATTGGGCACAATGCTTTATTAAGAATCCCCCTCAGAGGGGAAACCCTCTCCCTTTTCCTATGCCAGCCATAATAGCCCATTAACCACAGTCTGAGTTGGGCTTCCCATCTCTTGACCTAGATAGCCATGAGGCTACTAACCCCAGGAATTCTCCTTTGCATTAGCCACTGGAAATAATCAGATCATTTTCTATAATTTCTGAAGATTGCTAAGAACTGGGGTAGATGAGGGTTGCCTCCATCCTCGTTCCAGATACAGTATCATGTAATTCCTTCATTTTAATAAGAAATAAGAAACTTAATCAACACAGATAAGTGTTTAGGAATTGAAAGATTTTTATTACGGCAATTTTAGTAAATTATTTTAATTCCTTGCTAGTTATATGTCAAAAATCATACCAATGTTCTATCAGCCATAATTATCTCATAATCTATCAGATGATAAATTGTTTAGGTTCTTTTTCTATTAGTTAAAAGTGAAGAATTAGAAACAATCTAACTTGGAAATGTATGGGTTAGCTGTTCATCAGAGTCATTCACTTTCTTAACTTCTTCACTAATACTACAATTTTTTCCTTTGTTTGTTATTGCAGAGGATTTGGTACTACAAGCAATAAATGCACCATAGAAAGTGCAGAATAGGTGAAAGATATGCTTTTATTTGGTAAGTTTGGGAAGGGTAATTGTAACAAGGGTGAAAGAATAGGATAATATTAATTTAGGAAAGGATACTATTGCTATGCTGCTGAGTTAAATCCCATGCCCTGGGATTTAAAACAAAAACTCAGGTCCATAAATGGTAATATACTTCTAAAGATTCCATAGCTACTTGATTCTTTCAACATGAAAATAATCATTAGTGAATCCCCTATACATTCAAGAGATGAGAATTCTGAGATGAACAAGATACACCTCTTGCATTCATAGAACTTATAGTCTGATAGCAGATGTTGATTTTTTAACATGGATTTTCTACTTTACCATGAAATTCAAGGGGAATATACGGTCTCTGCTTGTCTGAAGCAACTGGTGATGCAAAATGGAGAAGCAGAATGGATACAAAAGACAATCAGAGTAATAAAATCATAGCAGCTTGAGGAAGCTTTGTGAGCATTGTACTTATTATTCTCAGTTTACAAATGAAAGTCCCCAGCTCAGACCCAAGAAAGGTAAAGGATTTCCCCAAGGACCCTGAGGAAAATAGCCTCCATTGCTTTTGCCTACCCAGGATTCATTGCTCCTTTATTTGGTAATGACACCCTTATTTTACTCTGAGGAATTAGTCCTTGCACACTGACTGTAATTTTGTGGCCAATCAAGGAAAACTGCCCTTCTCAGCCAAGCACATGTAGGCACCCCAAGCCAAGACAAGCAACCTCTTCCCATAACTGGCAATAATTGAAGGTAACTCCTCTCAACAGTTTTCCTAAAGAAGCTCTCTATTGTTCTTGATACCCAGGTATGATAGACTAAGAATAACCATTAATTATTTGCAACCCTTCCCAATAAAAATTGGCTATTTCTTCACCCTCTGAATCTGGGCTGTCCTTGTGACTTGTTCTGACCCACAGAATGTGGCTGAAATGATGAGGTACAACTTACAAACCTAGTCACCACAGAACTTGGCATCTTCCACTCTCACCATTTTGGAATGCTGTTGTCATGTGAAGAAATGAAGGTTGTTCTCCTTCAGGAGGAGAAACTACATGGAAAGGGAGGCCCAGCTGAAAGCCACCGCCAGCACCAGACGTGACTGAGGCCACTTTTTACTCAACACACCCAGGAATTAACTACAGCCACATAAGTGACCTCAGACAAGACAAGTTTTAAAAACGTGAATGATCCTAATGAACAGCTAATAAATCCACTTCCAAGTCGGGTTGTTTCCAATTCTCACTCTCAACTAAATGAAAAAAGAACCGAATCAAATTGTCATCTGCAAGATTATCAAATATCTGTGGCTGATAGACTATTACCATGAATTTTGGCATATAACTAGCTAGGAATTTCAGTAATTGGAGTGTAGTCCAAATTACTGACCCATAGAATCATACACAAACAAAATGATTATTGTTTTAAGCCGCTAACTTTTGGTAACATTTCTGACCTGTCGAAAATGTTCTTCAACTATTCTTTTTACTCTGTTATCCACTCTCCTTCTGCAATAAACTTTTCTGGCTACAGAGGCAGAGTCAAATTTTCTTGCTTACTACAAAACAACCCTTGAGGTACACCCTGATTAAAAGGAATTACTTCCTAGCTTTCCCAGCTGACAACCCAGAATTCTTTCATATATTTTCTGTTGATTTCCCCAAAATGCACAAGTTTTGCAGAAATCAAATACATATAACAGAAAGTGCTTTGGGGACAAAGAGGAGCAAATTAACATAACTCAGAGACACATTATATTAGTCCTCATGTCAACATGATCACCCCAGGACTCCCTTATTTCCCCTAGAGCTGGCGCTCCATGATTTTTGGGGGACTCCCATATGGAACAAATGTATGTGAAAATTTTGATGTCTAAGAAATGTTGATAAACTAGAAATAATATGCTCCTAAGATATCTACAACTCTACGATGGTTTCAGTGTATCATCTCTCCACAACTTCAGAAAAAGTCTAATTATTTTATAGATGATCTTGTTACCTGAAAGTGAGAAGCCTTTCAATGATACATGCCTAAAGGGAAAGCAGCATTTAATCAGTGGTGACCCTCCCTTTGGACAAGTCTCATGTCAGCTCAGAACATGTCCCTTCCATGGACCATTTTCTGCCTTGTGTCCTGCACAAGAGTGAACCCCCCAAATGCATGTGTTGAATAAATGAATTAATTATTTACCTAATCTCAAATAACTGGCACACTGTTTGGTATTGATGGGGAAACTCAATGTTTTATATTTGTTTAAAATAAATTAAAGAAAGAATGAACAGGAATGAACAAACAAAACAATATAGTGGGGAAAAAACCTAATGTAGTTTATAGGATGGGAAAAGGTTCCCTCTTCTAGAAGGGTTGAGGAATTTATCATGGTAGGAAGGATACTTGACTTGGACTGGCATGCATAGTTTTCTAAGAAGTTATTCCTTAGAGCTGTGCAAAATGGCCTTAACTAATATGATTAAGCAAACTACAGAAAGAAACTCATGGAAAAATCTCCAAAGACTGAGAAGCCAAATCTCTGTTTATTCAGAGTAAATGGTTGTACACATTCTGAAAAGCCACAACCAAGTTTGTATTACAGTTTTCCCAGTGTCTTAATATAGCTGTTGATGGGCTACATGGTAAGGAAAACACCTTATCTGTTTGCAAGTGACATACAAGTGAAGCGTTAGGTTAGATTATTTAAATGATCAAAGCCCTAATACTTTGAGATAAAGTTACTTACCTAAAGGGGATTGCCAGGCCTTAGACACAACCAAGAGAATTCTGTAAGTCATACTCCTAAGATAATAACCAATGTCTTTCTTTAATTTTACAATGTTCTCGCTATTTGCTCTTTTGCCGAATGCTGAATACAGTTAAAGTTCATAACATAAATATTTATGGTACAGATCTATCTCTCATTCTCTATATGTGTTTTGTTCCTTATGTTTCATAAACCGTATTGCATTCTTTTTCTTAATGAAATGCTATAATATATATGTGTTCTTTTGACTAACAGTGTAGGCTTCTATTTAAAGTACTCATGGACTAAAATTCCATTGTATATGTTAACCTTATTTTCCCAAGACATTACCTTTTCTCCATACAGACATTTCACATCTAGCACTAATGGTGAAATGCAAACTTTCAAGCCCTGAAAGGACCCTCTGCACAACAGATTTAACGTACAATTGACATTCACCAAACAGAATCTCTATGGCTCTAACACCACTGATAGCTGCATTTTCATTTTAGTTTTTCATTCAATTATTGCTTCGGTGCTGTGGATTATCACCTTAGTCTCCCTTCCTCCAGGAGCTAATTCAAAATGCCATAGAATCAAGGCAATAAAGAAAATTTTAATATTTTTACTTAAATCTAAGAGACATCTTTGGGTATGGAAAAATCTGTCAAAATACTATTTAAAAGTATCCTCCCATCTTCAAATCTTTGGTAAAATTGGGATTAGATATTTCATAATATCTTTAAATATCCCCTAAGTTTCAAATCCATCATGATTCTGAATATAACAGGACTATTAAATAAAATGAGTGAGACCACTGAATTCCCACCAAGAAGGAAGAGGAATAAAAAATGTGGAGGGTATGGTTAAAATATTTAGGTAATCTAAATACAATATTTTTATCTCTGAGCCTGAACATTTACATTTTTAATTCTTAAAGATTTCAAATATTCAGAAAATTTATATAGAATAAAAAATCTTTAATCAGACCCTCAGTACCCGGGTGATGGCGGCCTCATAGAATGAGTTTGGGAGTGTTCCTCCCTCTGCTATATTTTGGAAGAGTTTGAGAAGGATAGGTGTTAGCTCTTCTCTAAATGTTTGATAGAATTCGCCTGTGAAGTCATCTGGTCCTGGGCTTTTGTTTGTTGGAAGATTTTTAATCACAGTCTCAATTTCAGTGCTTGTGATTGGTCTGTTCACATTTTCTATTTCTTCCTGGTTCAGTCTCAGAAGTTGTGCATTTCTAAGAATTTGTCCATTTCTTCCAGGTTGTCCATTTTATTGGCATAGAGTTGCTTGTAGTAATCTCTCATGATCCTTTGTATTTCTGCAGTGTCATTTGTTACTTCTCCTTTTTCATTTCTAATTCTATTGATTTGATTCTTCCTTTTTTTCTTGATGAGTCTGGCTAATGGTTTATCAATTTTGTTTATCTTCTCAAAGAATCAGCTTTTAGTTTTATTGATCTTTGCTATTGTTTCCTTCATTTCTTTTTCGTTTATTTCTGATCTGATCTTTATGATTTCTTTCCTTCTGCTAACTTTGGGTTTTTTTTGTTCTTCTTTCTCTAATTGCTTTAGGTGTAAGGGTAGGTTGTTTATTTGAGATGTTTCTTGTTTCTTAATGTAGGATTGTATTGCTATAAACTTCCCTCTTAGAACTGCTTTTGCTGCATCCCATACATTTTGGGTTGTCATGTTTTCATTATCATTTGTTTCTAGGTATTTTTTGATTTCCTCTTTGATTTCTTCACTGATCTCTTGGTTATTAAGTAGTGTATTGTTTAGCCTCCAGGTGTTTGTATTTTCTACAGATTTTTTTCCTGTATTTGATATCTGGTCTCATCTCATTGTGGTCGGAAAAGATACTTGATATGATTTCAATTTTCTTATTAGAACACTCCCTAACACCATACACAAAAATAAACTCAAAATGGATTAAAGACCTAAATGTAAGGCCAGACACTATCAAACTCTTAGAGGAAAACATAGGCAGAACACTCTATGACATAAATCACAGCAAGATCCTTTTTGACCCACCTCCTAGAGAAATGGAAATAAAAACAAAAATAAACAAATGGGACCTAATGAAACTTAACAGCTTTTGCACAGCAAAGGAAACCATAAACAAGACCAAAAGACAACCCTCAGAATGGGAGAAAACATTTGCAAATGAAGCAACTGACAAAGGATTAATCTCCAAAATTTACAAGCAGCTCATGCAGCTCAATATCAAAAAAGCAAACAACCCAATCCAAAAATGGACAGAAGACCTAAATAGACATTTCTCCAAAGAAGATATATAGACTGCCAACAAACACATGAAAGAATGCTCAACATCATTAATCATTAGAGAAATGCAAATCAAAACTACAATTAGATATCATCTCACAGTGGTCAGAATGGCCATCATCAAAAAATCTACAAACAATAAATGCTGGAGAGGATGTGGAAAAAAGGGAACCCTCTTGCACTGTTGGTGGGAATGTAAATTGATACAGCCACTATGGAGAACAGTATGGAGATTCATTAAAAAACTCAAAATAGAACTACCATAAGACCCAGCAATCCCACTACTGGGCATATACCCTGAAGAAACCATAATTCAAAAAGAGTAATGTACCAAAATGTTCATTGCAGCTCTATTTACAATAGCCAGGACATGGAAGCAACCTAAGTGTCCATCAACAGATGAATGGATAAAGAAGGTGTGGCACATATATACAATGGAATATTACTCAACCATAAAAAGGAATGAAACTGAGTTATTTGTAGTGAGGTAGATGGACCTAGAGACTGTCATACAGAGTGAAGTAAGTCAGAAAGAGAAAAACAAATACCGTATGCTAACACATATATATGGAATCTAAAAAGAAAAAAGGTCATGAAGAACCTAGGGGCAAGACAGGAATAAAGATGCAGACCTACTAGAGAATGGACTTGAGGATATGGGGAGGGGGAAGGGTAAGCTGGGACAAAGTGAGAGAGTGGCATGGACATATATACACTACCAAATGTAAAACAGATAGCTAGTGGGAAGCAGCTGCATAGCACAGGGAGATCAGCTCGGTGCTTTGTGACCACCTAGAGGGGTGGGATAGGGAGGGTGGGAGGAAGGGAGATGCAAGAGGGAAGAGATATGGGGACATATGTATATGTATAAGTGATTCACTTTGTTATAGAGCAGAAACTAAGACACCATTGTAAAGCAATTATACTCCAATAAAGATGTCTAAAAAAAACAACAACAAAAACCAGAACCTTGGGTTCATCAAATCTTAACAGTTTTGTCAAATGTGCTTCAGATTTTTAAGTTATGAAAATATTACTGGCATAATTCAAGCCCCTGGATTACCCTTCCTGATCTCATGCTATGTCCTCCCTCCCATGAAAACCATTCTCCTAAAATTTTATGGAAACTATACCTTTGCTTTTGTTCCATTCTTACTGTTTAAAAAATCATGCAAAAAATATTTGCTGAGGGCTTATGGAATGATGCTTTTAGGTCCTAAACATATAACCACCCATGAAAATATAATTTTTTTCTTAATATTGTAGACATATGATTCTGTACCTCTCTTTTTTTTCATTCAGCATTATGTTTTTGAGATCAATGAGTGTCAGTACATACTCCTCCTGTTCAATGATCTTGATTGCTGGCATAGTTTGCTACTATGTGAATATATGACCATTTACATATTCTTCTGTTGATAAACAATTAAGTCATTTCCGAAGTTTTGTTATAAATAATGCTACAAAGAAGATTCTTTTATTTATTACATTACTCCTTGCACACATGTACTTGAGAAATTATACCCATCGAATCGGAGTCTCTGAAATGAAGAATACATACACCTTGAAAGCTAATAGACCCTGCCGATTTGCTCTCCTGAGTAGATGTAAGAATTTATGCTACAAAGGTAGCGTATGAGCATTTCTCAGAAAAATTTGCTAACCTTGCGAGTATTTGCCTGATGATTGAAAATGGTACCTAATTACTGTGTTAACTTGTATTGTCCTTGTTATTAGCAATGATAAGCATAGATTACACATTAAAATATATAATTGCCTATTCAGTTTTCTTTGTCTGAAATTCCTCTGTGACTTCTTTGCCATTTTCTTTAGATGTGCTTTTGACTTTGCTTTTATTACTGATTTTAAGAGCTCTTTACATACTTTGAATATGATTGCTTTGTGGATAACACATGTGGAAAATACCTTCTCTCTATTTGATACTTATCTACTAGCTCTGTTTATGATGTCTTTTGTTGAGTACAAAATTTAATATTAATTTAGTCAATTTATCAACCTTTTTCTTTCTGTTCCTTGAAGTTGTTTAATATATCCAACCATACCTGGAGCTTATTAATAAATGAGCCTAAATTTTCTTTTAAAGATGTTAATATTTCAATTTTCACATGTGGATTTTTTTTTTTTTTTTTTTTTGCGGTACCCGGGCCTCTCCCTGTTGTGGCCTCTCCCGTTGCGAAGACAGGCTCCGGACGCGCAGGCTCACCGGCCATGGCTCACGGGCCCAGCCGCTCCGCGGCATGTGGGATCTTCCCGGACCGGGGCACGAACCCATTTCCCCTGCATCGGCAGGCGGACTCTCAACCACGGCGCCACCAGGGAAGCCCTCACATGTGGATTTTTAATGCTCTTAGAATTTTTTTTTTGCAAAGAATGCTGACCCAGCATGATTTATGAAGTATTCCATTTATTCCCACCAATATTTAAGTGTCCCTCTTACATTTCAAGTTTTCATAACTTTGGTATGTTGTTATTTTCTGATCTCTCTAATCTGTTTGGTTAATCTGTAAGTGTCTCTGCATCAATGCCATCTTGTCTTAATTAGATTTACTTTTTAATGTGTCCTAACATTTGGTAGAGTGAGTATCCTAGCCTTACTCTTCAATTTGTTTAGTAGCTGTCCCTTTAGTTTTACATAGGAAATTTAGAATCAGATTGTAGAATTTACAAAATAACTAGTTGCAATGTTGGTTGGGAAGTTTTTTAATTTATAAATTTACTTTGGAAGCTTGATATATTTACAATATTGAGCCTTCTTATCCATGAACATTATCTACCTCATTTTTAATTTAGAGCTTCCTGAATGTTTCATAAAAGAGCTTTGTAATTTTTTTACATTAGAGGTTTGCACATTTATTACAAATTTATTCCTGGCTATCTTAGAGTATTTGTTGCTATGGTCACTTTTGTTGCACTGTCATATGTACTAATTATCATACTAATTTCCTTGGATCATCCATAGACAATCATCTACGTGTAAAGACAATTTTGCCCTTTTTCTTTTAATTCATAGAACTCTACTCCTTTTTCTTATCTTATTTTGCTGCCTAAGATGTCTGGAACAACACTGAATGGGATTAGTACCAGAGAGCATCCTTGTCTTTTTCGTGAATTTAATGAGAAGCCTTCTAATGTTTCTTCATGAATTTTATGTGTGCCTAATATTTCTAAAAATATATACTCTTTATCAGATTATGGAAGATGTCTTCTTTCCTAGTTTTCTAAGTCTTAATCTGTTTTTGAAACGTCTGTTGCATCTACACATGTATCTATCTATGTTATGCCCTCATTCTGTCATTAAATGTTGCATTAAGTGAGCCGGGACATCAGCTCAATCCTGATATTATCTATGAAGGCACCACTCCCGGGAACTATAATTACTACTGGGAAGATAATAAGAAGAGGTCTAACCCTAGTTATTCATTACCTACCACAATCATGAGAATCCTGCTAACTGACCTAAGGAAAGTGCCTGATCATCAGAAGACTTAAAGGAATATGATATTTATTATTATTTATCTTCAGTATTAGCAATACAGTTTTGTGATATATTTTGCTTCCAGAAACATTCTGTTGCTTATGTAGGAGTTTCTGTGAAGAATAAGCAAATATTTTTTTCCAGCTTAGATTTCATATTCAAGTTAGAAAGTATTGAAGCAATAATGGCTTACAACTTAATTCATTAGGGAAATTTTTGTAGGCATCTCAGTCACTAAAAGGACTTAGAATTAGCAACTTAGCATCACTCAATAACTATAATTTATTATGTAAGTAACTCAAAGAATATAATTAATGCCCTTATGAAAAAAACTGGTGAAAGCAACATACCAGTAAGCTGTCATTATGGAATTATCCCGCATCTTCTCATAAACAAGAGTAATAGTACAGGAGTCTTTTATGTCAGTCAAGCTAAGATGTTAATTTATATTTTATTAATAAAGGGGTAATTTGATTCCTTGGATTAATAAAGGGATTTGATATTTTGGGTTCATATCATTCTGCAGTATTTCTTTTAGGAGACTCTCTGCAGGTTGCAAAAGGACCTTGTTTGAGTACACTGAGTATGTGAATACCCTACAGAGCCACCATTGAAGAAGGGGTGATTTCCCTTTGCCCTTTTCCACTATTCTTTTTATTATAGCTTTATGGGATATTATAATATTCCTAAAGACAGATAAGGATGCTCTGAATACCTAAAATTACTGAGCACATAAAGATTTAAAGGTTAGCCTTGAGGGACATTATTATACTTCAGGTCAATAATACCTACTAACCTGTCCCATATCTATTGAGAATAAATAGAAGTTCTATAATACTGAATTTCGCTCAAACTAAAAGTTTCTAGAAAGTCTGATTTGAGGTTAGGAGTTTAGGAAAGAGTTCCTGGGAGAATTTTATATAAGGAGACCAAGCACATACAGAAAGCCAGCAGTTTCCCCTCACAATGTCTCTGGCTTTAATTTAGAAAGAAGGTGCTGATGAGGCTATTTGCTCCCAGTGCAACTTTCCAGGATAAATCAGCTGCCGACTGGTTCCTATTGCCTTTCAAAGTGGTCCATTTTGGAACAGGCTGTTGATAAACTTGCTTATTTTATGAGCTTTTTTGAAAAATTGGTTAGGTAGAAAGGAATGTTATTATATCTCTGATGAGCTCCTCTCTTCTCTATTACAAGAGGCTAGCAAACAAGCCATGTCAGGTCTCACAACAACGGGACTTCACCTTATTGACTGTGAAGTCATGTCAGGCCCAACAGGAGCTGTTACACCAAATGGAGCATCTCGATGCTGTCCAAAGCACTGAGCAGGGAAAGATTAGAGACTGCCCCCCTGCCCCTTTTGACCACCAGCTCTGCACCCTTCTGAGTCTCAGTTTCCTCACTGGTAAAGTATGTTTCTGGATGAGAAGTATTGATAGTTTGGAGACACTTGTCATACTAAATTATGATTACGTGTTCACGTGAATACAGTACTTTTTCAGGTTTCAGTATTCTTACACGTACTCCTGTGGTTATTACAGCAGTTCCATGTGATGGGCAAACTATAGCCCATGGGACAAAGCTGGCCTATGGTCTGTTTTTGTACTGCTTGTGAGCTAAGAATGGTTTTTACATTTTTAAAAAACTGTATATATATATACACACATTTAAAATATGTTACAGAGATCATATGTGGTCCACAAAATGCTAAATTATTTACTATCTGGCCATTTACAAGAAAAGTTTGGTGACTCCTGCTAGGTAATAATAGCTTAGTTACCATCTAATTTATCCACTTATGCCTTCTTGTTATTTTGGTCAACATGTAATATTTAGGCTTTTTAAAAAAGAAATAAATGGATATATTTTTTTCACTCTCTGGTTTATCTCTTTTACTCCCAGTTTTGTTTCCCTTGGTGAACAAATCACGTAGTAGACTACGTATGTTTATTTCCTTTATACTTTTCACTTTTTTGTCTCTTAAGAAATGTTCTTGGCCTGAGATAACAGAATTATATTCCTATAGGGTCTTCTAACATTTTTATACTTTTGCTTTTTTGTTTGTTTGTTTTTGTTTGTTTGTTGGGTCTGTTTGTTTGTTTTTTGCAGTAAGCAGGCCTCTCACTGTTGTGGCCTCTCCCGTTGCGGAGCACAGGCTCCGGACGCGCAGGTTCAGCGGCCATGGCTCACGGGCCCAGCCACTCCGCGGCATGTGGGATCTTCCCGGACCGGGGCACGAACCCGTGTCCCCTGCATCGGCAGGCGGACTCTCAACCACTGCGCCACCAGGGAAGCCCTACCTGATTTTCTTATATCCCAAAGCTTTGTGTGGTTCTCCAGGACACTTCCTCTAATCTGAGCCCTCTTTATCTGCACTCTTTCAGAGGAGAGACCAGCACATGGTGCTGCTGTGATGATCAGACAGATATTTGAAGCAACTTTAGGCATGGAAGTCACTTCTGGGTTCTAATCTGAGCTGAAAAGGATATGCCGTTGTAGAAATGAGAACTCTCTGACAATTCCTGTTTTATACCATGAAATATCTCCTCCGAAGCTGCTAGGGGACGTTAACATCTAATGACTCTTTGCCCAATGTTGTGACTGATACATGTGCAAACAGCTATTTTCCTAGAGATAATAATAATGATTTGTATCTAAAATCTCCTCTGCCTGCTTTATTATCTCTGGGCTTATTTTGAGAGGGTTGGCCCCTACACCTTGAAAAATCCTCTGTGTACAACAGAACAAATGTATATATGTGTATATATACATATATATTTACATATAGTTATATATACATAAATATATTTATATATGTATATGTTTATATATATACATTTATATTTATGAAAAGGAAAGTTTGCCTGAAGGTAAGTTCAGCCTCTAACAAACTCTCATGAGAGCAGACGTGGCACCTCAGTTGTTTGGCTGCCTGCTCTCTCCTCCCTCAGTGGAAAGCAGGGATGATTCTCTCTGACTTAGGCGTGAATTCCCAAAACTAACACCCCAACTCGCTCTGCCTCCTGCCTGTGAATACAAGGTTCCGCTGCAGAGTGCCAAAGGCCTCACGATGGTTAATCTCTCAAAAGAAGCAGGCGGCCCTCGCCACAACTACTTCTCTTACTGTCTGAGTTCCCTCCAAGTCTCTGCCAATGGCTCTCCTGTCAGATTTGGCAGGAACCCAGAGTTTGAATGACTTCGTTTTTACTCTTTCGTAATTCTTTTCAGTGTTCATCTTTTTACATGTTGTTTTTCATTGTCCGTGTCCAAAAAATCCTTGAAAATCCTTGAATAATGTAAGTTCAGATATGGAAAACATATGTCTCATGGTTTTATTTTTTTCTTGTACTCGATCAGCCTCCCCCCCGGACCTGTATCCTGCCTCTTTCTCTCAGAGGCCAGTGCAAGAGGGAAGCCAGCTCCCTCCAGAATCCAAATACATTCACTTCTGAGGTATTCTTATCTACATGTAAAAATGAAAAGCCATACTGACCATGTCATACAAAATCCCCAGTCTCATCTTTGCATTTGAGTTGACAAGGTATGACGAGAAAGTATATTCAATTTAAAATTTTAAGGAATTGTCTTTTTGTATGATTAAAAAATATGCATATTCCAAAACTAGAAGATATGAACTTGCTTCATCCAACATTCTTTAATTATCGTAAAAGATGGTAGAATTGGCATTTATCCTCCTTTCTGCCTCAGCTACTGGTTGTAAACTCTATGTGAATACCTACAGTCATAATCTATAGCTTTCTTCCAGAGCTTATTATAAACACGGACTATAATTTTCCACAAGGAAAATGCACTGTAGGAGATGTACCTAGTGCTCAGTTAACTTCAGAGACATCAGTAAATACCCAAAACCCTGAAGAAATTGATTCACTGTTTTGCAGTTAAGTAGAAAGTGAATGGATCATTTCATATATATGCATTTATTGAAAGGCTTTGGAACAGCAGAGCCAAGTAAAAAGGGAGAGATTCTGTTAGAGAATATGAATTGTACTGCTGGCTCTCCTGGGTCCAATCTAGATAGCAGTGTCTTGAGAGGATAATATTAAATGATTATGTGCACACTTTCTTATTTATATGGTTTGCATCTATATCATTCACCTGTTTCTTTCTTGGATAATGTATGTTTTTTAAAGATGTTGCTATGAAAGATTGCATGGAAAATATGCAGATAATTCAATTATTTGGTAATAATCGCTCTGAGAAATTTTCTAGCTGGTAGTCAATAGGCATTGCCTTGATTCCTACTCTTTTTTGATTGCTCAAAACGAGACACACTGGTTCTCATTTCTGTGCAGAATTTTTAAAATTATCCAGTATCAAGTAGGTGTCTAGTAAACATTTCCAATACATTCTAAATGCCACACAAAATAATTGCCATTGGAAACCTTTTCAAAATGCGTGCAACACAGATCAAAAAAAGATGTATGTGCTAAGACTTGACTAAATAACAACTGTTTTAAAGCTTAAACTAGAAGGAATACACCAATATGCTATTTTTGTTTTTATTGTAACGTTACAGATAAGTAGCACTCTTCCCCTCCGTGGTCCCATCTTTCTTCCTCCCTATATTTCCTCATTTCCACATTCTCTAGGAGTACATCACAGACTGTACATTTTTCCTATGGCTTTGCAATTTTACTATATTTGTATAAATCCATAAACTGTACACAGGATGGTATAGTATGAGTGTGGATTTGAATGCATATATATGATATGAACGTTGCAAATGTTCTGTGACTTGTTCTTTGCACTCAAATAATATTAAGATGTATCCTTCATCGTGCATTTAGTCCATTCATTCATTTCTCTGCTATATAGAATTCCCTCCATTATCCATTCTCTTTCTGATAGAACATATGGATTGTTTTCCATCTTCTTCTCTTGTAAACAATACTGCAATGAACATACTTTCATGTGCCTTCTTGAATACATTGTGCTAGAGATTTCTAGGTTATATACCTAAGTAAAGAATTGTTGGGTCATAAAGTACACATATTTTCTAGATACTCTCAACAGATAATAGATCAAATTTATACTCCCACCAGTTGTATGATTTATCTTTACCAATAGTTAATAGTCTTTTTAACTTTTATCAATATAGTGGTTTTAAAATATTTCATTATTGTTAGTGATTGTGTTTTTGACGGTGATATTATTACTACATTATTCTTCTTTACTTCTTTCTTTTACTTATCTTCTAACTTTTCTTTAGTAAGCATGTATTTACTGTGAAAAATTATATAACATTTTATAAATACTTTTTTCTTCTTTTAGTATTTTCCTTTTAATTCAATAAGCATTTGTTTTAGCATTGTGTTGATTGCTATAGACAAAGGCAAAAAGTAATTTTAAAAAAAGGTATAGTCCTTGCCTTCAAAGAGCTTGTGGTCTAGTCAGGCAGACAGATATTGTTTGGTAACCATAAAAACTGACTGAGAATATAGAAGAAGCAGAGAACCAGGATTTATTAATACTAAAAGAGGCAATTCCAGAGGAGTCCTTTTGGAGATATAATGGATGAGCTCATATTAACTTTGAGGAGGCTGTAGGCTTCAGATTAGGATCTAGGTTAACATGACTGGAAAAAAATAGTAATATACAAACAGTAAAATGTGGAATAATGGTGGGATCATCTGAAGGTGAACGGACATTAACGATTTATTATAAGAAACAGTGTCAGAATAAACTGGAGTGGACAGGTTGACTTCCTTCCCCACAAAAGCCTCACGAAATACCCATTTTGTCAAAGTTATATGAGCAAAGTTCCTGGGACCAGACTGTAGAAGGAGGGTAAAGTGGGAAGAGGAAGCTGACCATGACAGCTTGTTATAAGTTCCCCATGCAATCACAGTGAACATGTTTGCATGCCCTCCTGGCAATACTAGATGACAGCCCCACGACACTATAGAGGGACCAATGCTTTTTGGTTCACCAAGCACTTTTAAGTTATTATTTAATTTATCATTCTATATACTCAACTGATGAGAGAAATGAGTCTCAGAAAAATTCAACTTGTCCAAAATCATGGAACTAAAGTATAATTCAATTGAAATGAAAACACAAGGCTTTGAACTCTAAACTCATCCTTCATAGAAGTGCTTACATTTTCCTTCTTCTGGAACTTACTTCTAAATCAGATGTTTGCCCATAAATTATACAGATACAGATAAATGATACAGCTGGTGCGAGTATAAATTTGATCCCACATGTAGACAAACACTCACACACACACACACACACACACACACACACACACACACACGTATAATTAGTAAGGGATTCTTGACTATCCATTGACTATCCATTCTTCTATGGTAAGCAGTTAGAGAAATATGAAGACTGTACATCTTCAGAGGTACACCCTTATACATATTGTTCTGTCCCTTAAATTTTGTATTTATCTGCAGTTTGGAGATTGAGGGTATATAACTAGAGCTTAGAATTGTAAATTACATTTAATAAAGTTGATGATTGACTAAAAGCTTTTCAGCCAAGAAGGGGATATAACCGAATTAATAAAAGTGACCTGAGAGGAAAAAAAAATGTCATTTTCCTTTTTCCTTGTAATGAAAAGTGATTTAATGATGCAGTCTGACAAAGAGATTTATCCATTCAACAAATATTTTTTGAGAACTCACTATGTCCCAGTTAGGGTTATGTATTTTTCATAAATTATCTCATGCTAATTTCAATAGCAGCTCTATGATATTGGTATTATTAACTCTATTTTAAGATAATGAAAATGGAGGTAAGGAGATCAAATAATTTAATCAAGGTTACACATTTTTTAAGGGGAAGAATTAACTCCAAAGCTTATTTCTGATCCAACAGGCTGTATACTACAAATATATTTTCTTACATTTTAACAATTATTTTCAGGCCCATGGACTTGAAAAATAATAGATCTCTAGAGAATAGCAAAAGATGTTCAAATATCTACATTTCTAAATCATAAAATCCTAAATGATATCATTAAGGAATAATATTTAAATATTTTGTTTAAAAAACATAATGCTAGAGGAGTTCACGTATTTTTGAATGAGGAAATGACTCTGTGTGCACGATACTGGTTCTTGTCAAGTGATTGATCGCATTGTTTTATATTTTTCAAAACATCAAAGCAATAAGAAAAATAAACAGTACTGACACTGGAATGTGGTATAACTATTACTTTGTGTCTATTTCCATGAAATCAAGCCAACTTATGTATGATGAAATGGAAATATGTTGTAAAACTTTGTAGATTTACTTCCTAAAATGGTATTTATTTGACTTCTGTGTTCATGTCAAATGTTCTACACATGCAGCTTATAATTTTTGCATTGAAAAAAAATAATAAAGTCACCGGTTACTGTAAAAGGTCACCTTTTTAATTGGTGTAATAAAGCCCAGCTGGTGAGCCAATCTCCGGAATAACTCGGGGCTAGCACAGTGGTGGCAGAACGAAGAATGCATTTGGTAAGAGGGAAGTGATTTTAGCATATGTGCTTTACTTCACATATTTGTGACTGCCAGTCACCAATATCTAATTTTATTTAAGGTAAAGCATCTTTGAAGGTTCAAGTGATTTATACTGCAACCTATGTCCTCACGCTAAACATAAAGAGGTAGATTTATCATGATGAATATACAAAGGGAAGTAATTGATTCTTTCGTCTGAATTTTTCTCTCAGTTAATAGATTTCCCCTTTAGTAACAACAAGGCAAAAATAATAAGGAAGCATACAAGATAAGTTAAGTACAGCTCCCTTTGGCCCTGCTAGTCACTAAAAGCTTATCTAGTATTTCCAGCGCTCTTCATGAATGCTCCTTCTGCTCTGTGTTTAGAATGATAAAATCTTGTAGCCCCATAAATGTTAACTTCATCTTGTAGAAAAATAATAAATACGTGTTTGACATAATGCATAATTCTCTATTTTGCCTCTTGACATTTAAGAGAATTGTTATAATTATATCTATTCAGATAGAGACGTGCTGCCTCCTTTTAAATTGTGATAATACTTAACAATTATAAATACAATTCAGGATCCATATGAAATACAGTCTAGGACTTTTCTGGCCATAATATGTTTAAAAAAATACCTCAAAGGAGTCCAGATGATTTAATCAACCTTGAAAATATTGCCAGAGTGTTTGTACAATATAAAAAATGATTTAAGATGACATTTTGATATTCTTATAAAAAAGTTTGATTTTGGGGGTTTGTTTTTTTGTTTTTGTTTTTGTTTTTTACTATTTCAATGCTATAGACAAAATGAGTTTGTGTATAAATACACTGAAAATCTACGAAAAATGAAAAACAAATATAAACTGAAATGGAGCTATGAGGGCAATCTTGCTGACAAAATTTCTTTCATTCATTGTATATTAGGTATCCTGTATTTGTGGCAACTTATACAAAGCT
The DNA here is from genome assembly GCF_003031525.2 of Neophocaena asiaeorientalis asiaeorientalis. Lineage (NCBI taxonomy): Eukaryota > Metazoa > Chordata > Mammalia > Artiodactyla > Phocoenidae > Neophocaena > Neophocaena asiaeorientalis. Next base: position 1,785,018 of record NW_020172633.1, on the reverse strand, counting down.
ATGTGATGCATCATATCATATATAGTGAGGCTGAATAGAAGCCTAGTTTCATTGTATGAACATGAAAAGTAAACACTGAAAGATTAATTTCCAAATTATTCTATTCTCTCGAATATCTCAAATTCAATTGTTCTCTATTCCTTTACCTCTTAATCAAAATTATAAAGTATTATTTCATTCACTAAACAAGTGATATCTTTATTCCAATTCATCTTTCACATCAACTATATATGTATTTTTTTTTTTGCGGTATTCGGACCTCTCACTGTTGTGGCCTCTCCCGTTGCGGAGCACAGGCTCCGGACGCACAGGCTCAGCAGCCATGGCTCACGGGCCCAGCCGCTCCACGGCATGTGGGATCTTCCCAGACGGGGGCAGGAACCCGTGTCCCCTGCATCGGCAGGCAGACTCTCAACCACTGCGCCACCAGGGAAGCCCTCAACTATATTTTTTAACATAAAAGGATGCCAAAACAAAGTCAACTAGATCAGCTATTTCCCAGAATATGCATATGAATGGAGTATACTACACAATATAAACACACAGTGGAGAAAGAGAGATATTTGTAATAAATATTACTTTTGCTTTTATCTGGATAGTTAAATTTTGGTGATTTCTTTACATTCAGCTGAACTTTTTAATACTTTTTATAATTCTTGCATTTTTATAATGAAGACGTAGTTTTTAAAAAATGTCATTTCTCTTAGAATTTTATTCTAATATTTCCTCAATACATCAAAACCCCAAGGTGATAGCTTCTGAATATTGCAACAGTAGTAGTGGGAAATTTCAAAAAGTAGTTTTCTTCATGGAAGAGCTCATATAAATTTTGTTTAATTAAATACAAACAGAAAGTACTTTTAAGTATCAAGAATTATTTGGGGGTTTCCCTGGTGGCACAGTGGTTGAGAGTCCGCCTGCCGATGCAGGGGACACGGGTTCGTGTCCCGGTCCGGGAAGATCCCACATGCCGCAGAGCGGCTAGGTCCGTGAGCCATGGCCGCTGAGCCTGCGCATCCAGAGCCTGTGCTGCGCAAAAAAAAAAAGAAAAAGAAAAAGAATTATTTGGGAATTCCCTGGTGGTCCAGTGGTTAGGACTCGGCACTTTCATTGCCAAGGCCCAGGTTAAATCCCTGGTCGGGGAACTGAGACCCCGCAAGCTGCACGGTTCAGCCAAAAAAAAAAAAAAAAAAAATTGTAGTGAATTGTAGCATATACTTAGGTGAATGAAAAACAGAGAGCACTATTCCAGATGAGGCTGGAGAATTTTGTAATTATTCTAGTCATTTATAACCATAATATTTTATGAATCTGTAAGTAACAGCTTACATTAAGTTATAACATCTTACATCTACAATGAATATCTATGTAACAGTGATTGGAAATACATCTGGAAGATATAAAGGGATGCTGTAAAAACAGATTTATGTTCTATATTTCTTGGCAAGCAGGGCAAGTTCAGGCAAGAACGTAGGGGAGGCAGTTGCTCTTTGTTCAAGACACACTCTTTTATTCTCATTCACTCATACTGCGTCCCATACAGTCTTAGACATTTCCATCAAGCGATAAAAATCTTCACTCATTTATACCCAAGATGTATTTGCTGTGATATGTTGTAGAACAACAATGGTAAGCGTCTTGCTATCTTTACAAATATTTTCACAACGTTAGACTATAGGATGACAATTATAGTTTCTTCATCACAAATAAAAATTACATAATATTCTGGTGATTTCCTAAGAAGGAAATCAATGGCAGAGGACTCACTGATACCATCCCCGGATTGCATATTACGGAAAGGATCATTCTATGATGGGGGAGGGCCATATCTCCCCTTCATTTCCATGAACTGTTTTCCTAAGTTATCTCTTACCCTACTCCTTCCTTCCCCTGCATAAGACCCAAGGAAAGGTCATCTACTTTCAAGTGTGATACACATCATTATCCTTATGCAACATTTTTTCTAAAATCATATATCTGTACCCTTTGAATTTCTCAAGGGAAAAACCAAAAAACAAAGAATGTGCTTTGTTTTTTCTGTAAATTTCACGCTTTTAAATATTATGCTATTAACAGTAATAGAAACAGCAAAGGGGTTAGAAATAGTAGAGCAAGTCAACTTTTGTTCTGAAAACTTCCATTTCATGATTATGCAACTGTCAAATCAGTATTACAGTTAAAATGCCATCGCGGGACTTGCCTGGTGGTGCAGTGGTTAAGATTCCGCCTACCAATGCAGGGGACACGGGTTCGAGCCCTGGTCCGAGGAAGATCCCACAGGCCACGGAGGAACTAAGCCTGTGCACCACAACTACTAAGCCTGCCCTCTAGAGCCCGCGAGCCACAACTACTGAGCCCGTGTGCCACAGGCCTAGAGCCTGTGCTCTGCAACAAGAAAAGCCACTGCAATTAGAAGCCCGTGAACTGCAATGAAGAGTAGCCCCTGCTCACCGCAACTAGAGAAAGTCCGTGCACAGCAGCAAAGACCCAATGCAGCCAATAAATAAATAAATAAAAAATTTAAAAAACCAAAACGCTATTGCATTTTTCATGAATATAATCATCTACGTAAATTAGAAAAATCTAAATCAACAGACCTTATATGTCCAAATAAACGAAATGCTCTGGAAAGTAATTTAATAGTAGCCACAGTATAGCTCAGACAACAAGGATGGAATGAGGAAGAGGATGAGTGTAGAAAAGGGGAGAGGGGAGTGTACTGGATTCACCTCTTTGGTAGCAATTGTCACAGGCATGGACTTATTGACACATGAGAAACTTCCGCCCTAATTGCTACATTTATCATTAAGAATTATGACAGTCAGAATCTGATGGTTTGATTGACTTTACAAGTAAGCCTGATAATAATATGTGGTCAACCAACTTTACTATTAAAGTTGGGTGGCGTGGAATAGCAGAAAGATCACTAGCTTCAGAGTCACAAAGCCCGGTAATCAAAACCTGGCTCTTTGTTTACATCCTTAAAGTTACTGAATTACAATCTTACCCTCTATAATATATGAATAATAAGATTCCTCAGTTGATTGTTGTAAATAATATTTGTGAAATGCTTGGTCCTGTGCTTATTACAAAGAAAGCACTTAAAGAATCCAATATCATCATTGCTGTTGTTGTCTTAGTGACTATGTAGTCGACTCTCATTATTCACCATGGTTGTGTTCGATGAAGTCACCCCAAACACTAGATGAGTGAATGCTGATTATTGCTCCATGGGAAATACCAAGGTTATGTTGTTGAAAGCCTCTGGTCACATTTATTTTTTTTGGCCGCGCCTTGCGATATGTGGGATCTTAGTTCCCTGACCAGGTATGGAACTCGTGCTCCTTGAAGTGGAAGCGCAGAGTTTTAACGACTGGACCGCCAGGGAAGTCCCTGATCACATTTTTTTTTTTTTTGGTCAACCAAAATGTCATTTGTGTTATATAAGTTCCTTTGCCAACATCCTTGTAAAATAAGCCAGCCTCATCAATGCTGAAACATGCCCTTCCTCAGGTAACTTTTCCTGTGTAACTCTTAGAAGGTATAGTCTATTGTCATTCTTCATGGATTTCATACTTGCAAATTTGCCTACATGATAAAATTTATTCATAACCCTAAAGTCAATCATGACAGCACACTCTCTATCATTTGATGATGGAAAATAATCAACAGTGGTGAAAAACTTGTCACCTGATGTGCACCCTCCCAGGTTGTGAGGTTGAACAAAGTGACACTCACCTTCTTGTTTCGGTTCTCCTACTGTAAACAAATGTCGTTCTGGCCGTCGATTTAGTGTCATGCTTTTTGCATTTCTGTGCTTTTTGTTAGTGAGTTCACTATTTCAGATGCCCCCCAAGCACAGGGCTGAAGCGTGGTCTAGTATTCCTAAGCACAAGAAGGCCACGATATGTCTTATGGAGAAAACACATATATAAGATTCTTCCTTTTGGCTGCATGTTTCTGGCTGCTCTAGGCATGTACTTCATCTGGTCCAACCCCAAACCTGGGAAAACCCACACAGGTTTATTTTGGTCCTGGAAATTTATAAGAAATTTGAGAAAATTTGAATTCATTTAATCTTCAACAAATATTTTAAGTAAACATTATTTCCTTCATTTTGCAGAAGAAGAAAATGAAAATTTGAACTAATATGTTTAAAGTGATATTCGTCTCATTCTCGGTAAAAATGATTTTCCAATTATGAAGCGAAGAAAAACATGAATGACTTTGCCTTGTGAAGTTTGCCAACAACCAGCCAAGACTTCAAATGTTAGATGTTATCAGACATGTGTTAGCTCATTAAGAGAGTATGGTAATCACCTTGTTCAATCTCCTGCCCCAATCAAGATTCTGTTTCTATACCTTCACTGATAAATAATTCTCATTGTTACTTGAATACCTATATTGAGAAAACATTTTTCTTTCATAACAGGGAGACTATTCCATTTTTAAATTACTTATGTATTTATAAAGCTATTTTAAGAGTTAACTGAAAAGTTTTAATGCCATTGACCTCAATTTAATTTTTACAGAGAAAATACAAGCTTGTTCTTTCTTTTCACCTGACAGTTTTTTCCTTCATGTGACAGAAGCTTCCAAATGTGTCCCTATTTCATTCCAAGGATATGTTAATTACTGAAAATAAACTGGAACAGAATTTAACAATTTTGATAAATTTAACAAATAGAGTTGTGGAAATCTTAATAATTGTAATTACCACTGGGTCTATATTATATATTATGTTTCAGTAATAAACCATAAGAGTTATCAAAATATTTTGTTAGTGGAGACAATTTCAATAAGATTTTTTTTTTT
>NW_020172633.1:1718395-1780189 GCF_003031525.2 Neophocaena asiaeorientalis asiaeorientalis | reverse complement strand
GCGTCCGGAGCCTGTGCTGCGCGACGGGAGAGGCCACAACAGTGAGAGGCCCGCATACCGAAAAAAAAAAAAAAAAATTCAACCTATACTACAAGATTGACGCATGATTTAAAACTTGAATCTATGAGGGATCATTCAAAATAGTTGACCACACAATTTCTTTCTTCTTTCTTCCAAGAAAGAAAGACGGAAGGAAGGATAAAGGACGGGAGAGAAAGGAAGGTGGGAGGGAGGAAGAAGGGAAGGGAAGATAAAAGGAAAGAAAAAAGGAAGTAAGGGTAGGAGGGCAGGAGAAAAGGAAAGAAGAAGGAAGAAGGATAATCTAAAAGGTATATTGCAAAATGGGAATGCTATGCAATATATATTATAAAAGTAGGTAGACATAATATATAAGGACTTTAGTACATGAATACTTCTTCCATGCCAATAAAAAATAGAAAAATGGTCAAAGGATATGCGGTGAGCTGCCTCTAAGAAGGCTCTCAATAATGCCACTTTCTGTTATTCATGCCCTTGGCAATCCTCTCCCTGAGGAGGGACTGTACGTAATGACTCCTTTCTCAAGAATGAAATATAGCAAAAGTGATAGATCTCATTTCCGAGATAAATTAGAAAAAGACAGTGGCTTCCACCTTGGGTACTTTTATTTATTTATTTATTATTTATTTTTTTATATGTGTGGTCTATTTTTGTTTTTGAATTTTATTTTATTTATTTATTTATACAGCAGGTTCTTATTAGTTTTCTATTTTATACATATTAGTGTATATATGTCAATCCCAATCTCCCAATTCATCCCACCACCACCAACCCTGCCCCGCTTTCCCTCATTGGTATCCATACATTTGTTCTCTACATCTGTGTCTCAATTTCTGAAACTTGGTCACTTTTAGTCTCAGACTCGCTCACCCCTGAGGAAGCCAACCAGCACATCATGAGACAACTCTGCAAAGAGCACACACGGTAAGGGGCTGAGGCCTGACAGAACTTGGGTGCAGATCCAGGTGAGTCTTCAGATTAGACTGTAACTGAAGACTTGACTGCTAACCTTATGAAAGGCCTTGACCTAAAGTATTCATACAACCTGTGCCTATAATTTTGATCCAGAGACTCTCTGAGATCATTGTCTTGCTTTTAGCTGCTAAATTTGGGAGTAATTTGCTACATGACAGTAGATAACTAACAAAGGATATTAGTGGTGAGGTGATTTAGCAAAAAATATAACTCATCAATGATTTATGAAAATAATGTTCAGCATCATTAGGAACTCAATTAAAACAGCAATGACCACTTTTGCACCTTAAATTAAATAGAAAAATTGAAATTGTTTTATTCACTAGGTTCTTAAAAGAAATAGTGAGCATTTGTGTTTTCAGAATGTCTCTGCATGTGTGTTCTAAAGACATAAAAAGTGAAAATGATGATTTACTAAATTTCTAAAGGGAACAGGACTGTATGTGCATTTGTGTTGGGGATTGTCCGTGTTGTAATATCAGTGCACTCTGTCTCATAAAAATAACTTAGAAAAATGTCAAAATTTACTTATTACACCAGCACTTTGGATTCTCTTTCTTCCATGTGGTAGCCTGGAATAAAAAATTAAGTCTTGAGTTCAAGCTTCATCTGTACCACTCCTTAACTCTGTGAATTTATATACAAAAGTTATTCTGAGCCTTAGTTCCTTTGTTTTATGTGAAATTAGCATAATATCCAAAATTTCTGCACAAGGTCATAAAAATGACTGAGATAATGCAAGTAAAAAATGCAATAACAAAGTGATATGTACCTGTAAGGTCTTATCATTCTGTGAGGTCTTATCCTCCAAACTACTGGTGGCTCTAGGATAAAACCATAATCAGTGGTAAGCAACCTGGCTTTACCTGCCAATGAGTTCTAAACTTAGTCAGTTACTGTTCTTGAGTAATTCTAATTTTGAGTGAGCAGAGAACCCTACAACTCATTAAAACTTAAAAGCTCATGCCCACAATATCCTATTCTCATACAATAAACCTTATCCTAGATGGGTCATCCTAGAGATTTATTCTAGAGACAAATATATTTATTTCACTAAATCATAATTTGTAAAGGGTAGTCATATATAGCTACTTATTGGATCTTCACCACAACTCTGGTAAAGGAAGGATCATTGTTTTTATTTAAAAGTGAAATGATTAAGGGGATTAAGTGAGTTGTCCAATGTCACATTTCCATAAAATAATTTGAATCAAAAGTTATGAGTTCTAGGGAATTCCCTGGCGGTCCAGTGGTTAGGATTCTGCGCTTCCACTGCAGGGGGCATGGGTTCGATCCCTGGTCGGGGAACTAAGATCCCTCAAGCCACATGGCATGGTCAAAAATAAATAAAATAAAAATAAAATAAGCCCACTAAAAAAAAATTATGAATTCTAGGGCAGTGTTCTTTGCTGTGTTTTTCACAGTAGCGCTTATAATTATGAGAAATTGGAAGCAACTCTTTGTCCAGGAATAGGGAATTGGGTAAATAAGTTGTGGTACATCAATAAAGCAAAATTTTGTGTAGATACCCAAAATAATAATAAAGTGTGACACAGTCAATTGCATTTTAGGTACATTCATAAGTATTTTATGGTAATTGTGATTATTCCTCCAGGAAACCAGTTGCAAATCATAAGTAAGAGGAGAACCAAAATGCTACTATATCATTTCTTTTTTTTCCTGTTTTTTTTTTTCATTTCCCAGTCTTATTAGAATAACTTTAATGTTTATACCCATACGTTTCCAAATTAGATGTTTTCTCTAAAATGCCTCTTCTTGGCTCACTTTAAATTTTATGTAAACCATCTCTCTATTCCACCTGTGCTTTGGCATTTAGAAAGAAAATACTTTGCAGAAGAATCCTTGCAGGAAGTATTTCTCCAAGACAGCACAGTTCCCCAGAAAAATGGTCTGAAATTAGTCTTCTGAGAACACGTATATGAAAGGATAATATTAGAGGAGAAATATTCTTTTTGTGGTTAATCAAGTTGTTTCAATAGCTGGGTTCAATACAGATTTCACTGAAGAAATCTAAAATCTTGTTCTTAAACATCTATTATTTCATTTCACCACAGATTGTTCTTAATGGGTCTTTATTTTCCCTAGAAATGTTATTCACAGCGAGATATATTTCTGAATATATCTAATTAGGAGATATCTCTTCTTTGCACCTTTGTCATCCCTTTTCACACTAAGAGGGTGTTTCCCTCACCTAAAAATTCATGAGTGACAGTATAAATAGCTGCTCACCTTAATCTGGGGTTGACTGGTGAAAGATTTCTAGACTAGAGAAAAGGCAGGGGGGGGAGGGGTTGGGTGTTTGGGGAGAGATTCTATCTGTATTCTATACTTAAGACATTCATTTCATTGTATTTCCTTGGCTTTTAAAACATCTACTTGGGATGGTGACATGCAAGAGGAAAGAGAAAGCAAGCATAGACAGCTTCACATGCCCTTGAAATAGATACGCCTTGATTTTGCAGCTCACATAATAACTGATAGCAGAGAGCACTCTGGTTTTGAATTAAAATTAAAAAATTGAAGCAAGTCCTTTAAAAAAGCTCTGAATATAAACGTTCATCCAATTAAGAAAGTGCATTCACTTTCAGGCCACAATGTGGTAAGGGACAGATAATTGCAGCTGTCTATGTCAACCTTGTAAAGAGCTTGCTAAAATCATTAAGCGTTTGGAAATTTTATTCAGCCTACAATATTTTTCTTAACTGCACTCATACTTATTAAAACCACTCCCCGATCATTTTCACCCACTCTTAGAGCCCTCCATATCATTAAGTTTAGGCCTGGCAACCATTTTTCTGTACCAGATAATGATATTTTTCTCACCAACATAAATTTCCATCAAGATCAGAATGAAGGACAGTAGAAAGCTGTCTCAGAGGAGGTTACATTTCCCTCAATACTGTATGATGGTGGTATTAAAAATAGCCATCTTTTAAACATTTTTTTCACTTTGTGCTACGTGTGAAATGTAACTGATTTTATACAGATTTTCATGGAAATGATAATTTGCTGTGGTGTCATATAGATACAGTTCATATTTAATATCAGATTTCTATTTTAGCTCTGTTTTCTGAGTGCTGTGCCATGTCCATGTGGTCTAAAGTTATTTTCATGGTTAAACCATGTAGAGGGCACACTAGGAAGGAGACATCAGAAAATAACTTAAAAAACAAATAGCTTTCCACATTGCCTGCTGTGCCTTCTCCACTCCGTCCTGACATCCCATGTCAGTAGCTCTTTATTTTGTACTTGTTCTGGTGAGTGGTTTTCTCATGATGGGAGTTTCATGTATATTCTCCCTCTGGCAATACTACTATCCTGAACAAACATCTACTGTTAAAAATCAAAAGTTGCAGACTTCAATTCATTGCCAGTGTTACTCTGAAAGACATTTCTCTCCTAATCCTAGTATCCTCATTTGTATTTCCCACATCAATTTGGTAATTAAACTGAGCCAGAAAACACTAGAATTCCTCTTACTGCAAATTATAAACCTTAAAAACAACCAGGACACTTCCCAGTGACCTCAAAACTGCCCAAGGTTCAGTTGCCACTGTGTACATTTTACTGTCCAACATTTAGTGCCAAGCCAACTCCTGCTGGGCCTTGACTGAGTCCTCTGGGTATCCGAGTGGATAGCAACATTTAAAATTCACACTCTGTACTATCCAGCCATGGGCATCGCTGGAGACTCTGTTTTTAGACCAGAAAATGCAGCACACTGGAATAATGGGACATTTTCTCCTACTTCTGAACTGGAAATGAAATCTGAATGGAACTTTGTTTCTCATTTTCCAATGAGTTTTTTAAAACAGGCCATTTCTAAGACTTCTTAGCAATTAATTTAATTAGAGACAAAGCCCAGACAACAAAAGTCAGACTTCCGGCAGATGGTACCCAGAGATGTGGTCGAAGATCCTTCCAGTGCAGCATTGTGGGTAATTTGTGAGATGAGTGTGGTGATGGAGGGTGTGATGGTGATGATGGTGGCTGAAGTGTTTATTGTTTTTTTTTTTTATAGAGGTGGCAGTTAAGCAAAGAGCAGGTCTCTTTGACATTTGGTCAGAATTCCCTCTATATATGACTTCCAAAAAGAAACAACATGTTCTACTGCCTGTAAGACAGTCCATTTTGAATTAGAAAGTTTCCATTAGTCACTTTCCATGGTAGCTGTGTGGCATCTTGCAAAATAACTTATAGATCTAATATCTTACAGAAAGCGTAGTCTGAGACAGATGAGAATGAAAAGTGGCCGGTGTGTTTTAAAGCTGGTAAACCAAAAGGCTTTGGTATCTTGGGGAAATCCCATTGCCTAAATTCCCTTTGAAATGCAGTTCAATTTAGCAGATCCATAGATTTACATGGGACCATAGTGAAGAGTCAAAAGATTTTAAAAACATATTCTCACCTTCGCTTCTCAATATATAAACATTCATTTTGAAGACTCTCTGTTGCTTGTCTGGAGATGAGCAAAATTAATTTCTCTGATTTCATCTACACCGGAGTCCACAGCAATTTTTACAGGTGAATTGTGATGTTCATCACCACTTCCTGGAGCCAAAAAGAGCTCAGAAATTGTTCTTTAGAATGTTCTGAGGGCCAGTTTCAGTTGGTTGGGCTTTAGAGCAAGTACAGGTTCGTGGTGTCACATAACCCATTCCTGCATGACTCAAAGCTGCCAGAACGATGTCTCCTACCTGCAGGATAGATGTCATATGGCAAGATCATCAGAAGTCTTGTTCCTCAGAGACCAGCTGTTAAGTGGGCTATTTCTGGTAGCAGCACGGAACAAGAGGCAGGCAGTGCCAGAAATGATTAGAGAGGAAGTGCCAAAGGAAGCCGCACACAACAGCTGGAAAATGAGCGGAGGCCTTCAGACAGCGCACTCAAAACCGTTTGAAAAGTACCCTAATCAAAAGCTCCTAGCCAAGCTTGGAACCCTAAGAGGAATGAAGGAATAAAAGGCCCATGGCAACTATTCAACTTCCCTTTCAAGTTGTATGTCAAAGAAACCCATTAAGAAATAGAAGATATTTGAAGAGAGGGTTGATTTCCTACTTTCAAGTTCCCCTGCAAGTCTAAACTCAATGTTCTCACATGGTTATGGGGGAAGCTATTGTCTCCCTCCAGCAAGAGAGAAGCTAGTTGCCTTTAAGTGTGAAAGCAGCAGACACCCCAGAACCTCAGGTGAGGAAGCTGGTGAAGCTTCGCAGGGCACACACTCACACACACACACACTCACACCCAAGGAAATAGGAAATGCAATGGAGCCTCATCAGTGGAGTGCCCAAGGTGGCAGTGAAGCCAGAATACCGAAACATCTGTGTATCTCAGCTTGGGATTGGGATCCCTGCAGAGACAAGAGGGAGGGAAAAAAAAAAACTTAAAACACCTTAATATAGCTCTGGTTTACTTTTTAAACACCTTAATATAGCTCTGGTTTACTTTTTTACATTTTATTTATTGCTAAAAAAAATGGTCTCAACATTTTCCGAGTGTGAGATGCTTTTTCAGCTTTTTGTGCTTTCAGCAGTGCTTTAATGGGCTGGCAGACCATTCCGAGAGTCAACTCAGAAGGCCAACTGTAGCCAGTGGGAAACACCTCAGGACACCTGATGTTCACAGTGGGGTTGAATGTAATCTGGTTTTCCAAGCCATGAGGTGCAAACATTAGAATTTTGTGAGGAAAATCTCCTTCTAGTTGAATGGTTTTAATATTCTGCTACAGGAATCTTAAGCACTGTTTCCACGTTTGGATGCTTCTCTCAGTAGAAAACAGGACGGGAAACTTTATCCAACTTATCATACCTAGTTGGCTGACTGTCAAGGTCGCGGTATGACTAAGGTCTACACAGTTTTGATTTCTAGATCAGGAGGCTGACCCTGTTCGGCAGCTGTTTGCAGAGCTGCATGCGCCAGGCAAAGAGAGGGAATGCAAATCTTCTCAACCAGAAGAGATTACCTCATGTGATTGGTCAAGAGAAAGAAAACTAAGTATGGGTCTGTGCCCCAGGTGGCATCTTGTGAATTACACCGTACCACGCTTTTAATACAGATGCCAGCAGTAGATTTTCTTTTATTTTTATAAGTCAGTTTGCTGTTGATTCAGATGCTTTGAGTGTCTTTCAATCATATGTCGGGACTCCTCCTCCATAAGTTTCTCTCATTTGGGTCATCCAGATGTGAAAATATCATCTCCCATAGAGTCTGAATTCCAGAAAAGTGTTACTTTATCCTTTTTTCTGTGTGTACCTATTTTTCATTAAAAGAGACAGCAAATACCCTGAGCTAACAATTATAGATGACATCTTTTTTCTTCATCATTTCTGATAACAAGCAATTTTCAATTCCTGGAAACTAAGTGACACTCCAAAGCAGCAATAAACAGAAGGACAAACAAAGAAGCATCGGGCATACTGTGCTATGTTTCATTTTCTTTAATAATGGAAATGGCAAAGGCAGGTGTGCAGGCATAATCTAGCGGTCTCCAGAAAAAACAAAGATGGCCTGTGGGAGATTATCTATGGTAATGGAAAAGCTAGTCTCACCTTAATCTCTAATGTGTACATAACTATTTACATACAATAAAAGTTGATTTATTTCGTGACATGAACGTACGCAGAGATATTAACCACTTCAACTCACTAAAATTGAGAGTTCCAAGTGTGCCAGCCCATCGACATATGTTCTACAAGCCATAGCTTCTCTGAGCTGCCTGTGGTTCAGCAATTAAATCTTTAAGCTTGGGCATCCAATATCCTCTTTGTGTCTAAGCTAGCCTTAACCTGAAACAGCCAAATCAACTCCAAGTCCTTGCTGATTAAAAAAAATCACAACAGAATGGGAAATTTTAATGATGGCACTCTCTTAATTTAAGGGAGGGAAAGAAAAGTATTCTCCATTTGAAGATGTAAAGAATCATTAAAAAAAAGTTCTAAGACTCCTACAGTAAAAATGATGCTTACACATAATGATATATATATATTGCCCATAAAATTAGTCACGTGTTATTATGCAAAATGCTTTGTTCTTTCTGAGAAGACTCTTCAGTAAGCTTGATCAAGAACATTAAATATGAAAACAAGGAAAAACATTTAACATGTTGAAAAGTAATTAAAAATATATTTCACCATATGTTCCTCTGCCGTTAGTTCACTTTGCCAAAACAAGCTCCTAAAGCATTTATTATCCACCATCATTTTTTAAAGAGGCCTAACGTTCACATATGGCACTAAAGCCATGCAGATAAAGATGAATCAGCTCTGAAACAAACTGGAAGAAATTCACTTGCCTGAATTCAACAGATTATATGTAATGAGTCAATGTACACGTCCTTTCCCCTTTTATAAGGAAATTGCTGGAAAGGATCATCTCTATGCATGGATCGCTCAGACCACATTGACTCAAGGTCACTTAGAAGGCAGCAAAATCTGTATTACTCCTTTAATGGTGTCACACAGGAAAATATTCTGCTTAATTAGAAATGGCAAATCAAACACATAGTTTTCATTTAAAATCCTATCAAGTACCTCGAAAAGAGATGTTTATTTTAGGAGCTTATCCAACGTGACTTTTGAATTTGTGGATGATACTCAAAGGGAGCATTTTTCTTTTACATGACAATGAAGCTTCACACTAGTGGGATACCATGTTTGCCAAATAAAACAATAAGAGAAAATATGAAATGAGGAATTGTTCCAAAATATGAACATAATACAAAACTTTCTGGATGGAAATAGCTCCCATATCTTAAGGACCCATAGCCCATAATTGAAGAAGAGAGACCACGCCCTCCTCCTGGTATGGCGCTATGGTCTTCACACTGCTGTCGCTGTACCGAGCTCCTACTGTTCAACTTGCTTTCTGTTCTTAAGATTGACTCCTGGAACTGAGGTTCCAAGAAGATAGAGTCCTAATTCTGATCCTGCATATATTCTGTCCACGTAGTAAGCAGTCAGGTCAATAGACATAACACAGGAGGGGAAAAGCTTCCTATAATAATGTGGGTAGAGTGACCGCTTAACTCAAGGAGTACCTACAGATAAAGGATTAGCAACTTAAAAAAAAAAAAAAAAAAACACTAGTAAAGTAGGAAAATCCTATTACAAATTAATGCTGTTTTTGGACATAAAATTCTAAGGTGTACAGTTTGATATTATCCTTTAAAAATCTCAAAAATTTTCTTGTAGGTTGAAAAAGTAAATAAACAAACAAACAAATGAACTCCCCCTCAAAAGAACCAAAAAAAACCTTTTCATTTCTGTTTCTTTCTCTCTTAAGAATTTTCCCTCTAGAACTCTATTTTCCTAGGCCCTCCCTTAGAGGAAAATTTAAACACGCAGTGACATTGTGCAAAGAAAAAGATCTTGGTGGATGTGGGCTGACAGCTTGGCATGGCATTTGGTCTGGGTTACAGCATCCCTCAGGCCCTCACCAGGGAGAATTTTGGTTTTGGGGTTTTTTTTTTGCAACACACAACCCTACATGGCAGTGCCTGATAAATGGATGGATGGACACATGTACACATGAGTAGCTGGATAGATGATAAATAGACAAATAGAAGATGTACAAATATGTATACTTTAAAGGGGAGGGACTTTAAGAAATACATAAAAAGGAGAAAAAAGTGACACAAATTTGTCAATCTTTTTTTTTTTTGCGGTACGAGGGCCTCTCACTGTTGTGGCCTCTCCCGTTGTGGAGCACAGGCTCCGGACGCGCAGTCTCAGCGGCCATGGCTCAGGGGCCCAGCCGCTCCGCGGCATGTGGGATCTTCCCGGACCAGGGCACGAACCCGTGTCCCCTGCATCGGCAGGCGGACTCTCAACCACTGCGCCACCAAGGAAGCCCTGTCAATCTTTTTTAACATAAAAAATAAAGAAAATATAATCTCAAATGATGATATCCAAAACTGCTGGTGCACAACTCAGAGGGCCTGGAGTCAGATTTGCCTCAGAAGACAGAGGTGAGAGACAAGAATTGGATAAGAGAACTAAAGTCAAAAATAGAGCGATCATTATGAGTGTCCATTTTGCATATTACTGTCAATAAAAGAATAGTGTCTTAATTTCAATGGTCATGTTGATAGATTTCCAACAAAATAGCTAAAAAGTATCAATCTGGTCAGATATCATTTTTTCTCATTTCCCTGTTCTGGACTAAATTATATCTCCCCCCACCCCGCAAATTCATATGTTGAAGTCCAAACTGCAATTTGACTATATTTGAAGACAGAGTCTTTAAGGAGGTAATTAGGTTAAGTGAGATCATAAGAATGAGGCTTTAATTTGACAAAACTAAGTTCTCATAAGAAGAGGAAGAGGCTCCAGAGTGCTCTCTCTCTCTCTCTCTTTCTCTTTCTGTCTCTCTCCACGTATATGCACAGAAAAAAGGCCATGAGACGGCCCAACGAAAATGTGACCTCTACAAAGCTGGGGAGAGAGGTCTCACCAGAAATCAACCCTGCTGGCACCCTGATCTTGGACTTCCAGCTTCCAGAGCTGTGGAAAAAAAATTTTAAATGTCTATTTAAGATGTCTGGTCTGTGGCATATACAACAGGACAAATATTGCATGATTCCACTTAGATGAAGTAACTAAAATAGCCAAATTCGTAATGACAGAAAGATGAGAGATTTTCAGAACCTGAGAGGAGGGTAAATGGGAAGTTACTGCTTAATCGTTACAAGACTTTAGAAATAGTGGTGATGGCTATACAACATTATGAAAATAATGATTGCCACTTGATTCTACATTTTAAAATGATTAATATGGTAAATTTTGTTATATATTTTACCATAGTTTAAAAATAAATAAAAAACCAATATAAAAAAGTCAATGTTTCACACTTTCACATGCTTATTTCCTTAAAACGTTCTTGTGATAGGCTTACCATCAGAAACTATATTTTAACAAATAATGTCACTGAAATGTAATGTCACTCCAAAAGCATTTACTTTTTACTTCTCTTCTATGGCAAACGAAAGGTAGTTACGTGTGCATTATGACACCATCCTCAGCTTAGGAAGTAATGGAACTTTGCAATGCATAATAAAGAAAATCAGTAGTCTAAGAAACACTTGTGCATTTGGCCCGTGCATTCCCAGCTGCTCACCTTTTAGCAAATAAAAACATACACCAGATCTAGACTTTTCTAATGCATCTATTATTTTGGCATTAAAATTATATGATATATTTCTGTGATTACTTTTTTATTGTACACTTTTATGCACAAATTATACCAACCTGAATTCTCATTGTAGAAAACTGGAACATGAGACAAAGCAAATACCCTCTCCCCTCCAAACATACTCCTCAAGGCCACTTCTCAGAGGAAATCACTGTTTTCAGTTTGCTGTTTACTCGTCCAGATATTAACACATATTCCAAGGTTTTATTCTTATATTATTATGTCAACTTGATTAATTTTATGGAAAGCTAGGAAAAAAACTCGAAGGAACCTATTGTATTTTGAATACTTGCTACAGATACTAAATATTTTATACACATTATCTTATTTAATACAGCAAAACTTCAAGGTGCAAATTGTTATTCCACTTTAGATATGCAAAGATTGAGAAGGAGCTCGAGTATATTTCCTCTGGCCACAGAAGCTAGTAAATAACAGAATCAAAATTGTCTGATTCTAAAAAAAAAAAAGAAAAGAAACTTTCTGATTCTAAACTCTATGCTTGCAGATCAACCAGACTTCAATAAAAAATTTTTAATTACAAAAATAAACTCATTCCTGAACTGCCCCCCAATAATCTGAAGGGCATGCTAGGGTGAGGAGCTCGTTACTAAGAGCTTGTCCTGTCTTACTAAAAACAAAAATGAGAATGAAGGGTGCACAGGACAAAGAATGTTTTATTCCACTCATGCAACAGTCCGACGTCTAGAAATGCCTTTCAAGGCGTTTACTGTGTTTTTTCTGCAGATCGATTTTGTTGGGCATAGTTTTCTGCAACATGAACAGTGGTGGATATACAGTGGACATTGTCTTCAAATCTGACTTCTTTATGAGTCTACAGTGACAAAATAAAATAAGACAGGATATATATGGATAGAAGAAATCAGTTCTATTTTATAATCTCCAATAGACAAAAGAAAATGTAGAGGCACTTTCCACTCAACCAGAGGTGGCTAAAGAATTAATCATGGTCATTTAACTGAGAAGATGGTATCTTAGTCAATGAGAAAATACAAAAGGCTTGAACCAAATTGATTACACTGTGATTCCCCAGATCTCTATCATTCCTTCCTGCATGACAGGAGATTCTGACCTTCTCTTTGAAAACTAGAAATGATGATCCAGGAGAGTCAGAATAGTCAGACTTTGGTATGAAATGGAAGCAGATCTGTTTTTGTTTTTTAAAATGAAGTCACCAACCAGACTAGTATAGCAGGATCTTTTTAGTCTTCAAAAATCTGACTTATCTATAGCAGAGTAATCTTGAATCTCCTAATTGGAGAAATTATTTGACTAAGACTTGAAACAACAGTGTTCACTCTATTCAAACAGTGCCCCAAAGTGAGTACACTTTACGTCTGGTCTCCACTGAGCACTTCTCTGTACTTCACTGTATAGGAGTGTGTGCTCTTTTCACCAAGAACAACATATTCTGATTTTTAGTAGATGGTATTAGACTGATTGGGCTAATGTAATTTACACAGTGACAATTGCTTAGAGGAGTCCACTGGGCACTTGTAGAAAGTTCATATTAAGAAGATTCAAGTTATTCTATTTACCAGAGCGAATGTATTTAGATTTCAGATTAAACCTCACCCTGGAGATTAGCAAAACCAGAGTTCCCTTGTGTCTATAGTGCTCAATTAATATACACTTTTTTAAAAAATGCAACATACTAAGAAGAAAAAATTTCAGTCTACAGCATTTCCTTGTTTATTTTGTGTGCTTTATTTTGTTGAGGTATGTTGTCGTTTTCAATAGCTTAAAGACAGTAGCCCCAAATCTCAATATTCCCTGAACAGAATTCCTAACTCAAATGGCCTTCATGCCTCTAAAACAGCAGATGTGGCTAAGAAAAAACCAAACTGATTTTTCAAAAATTTCTTTGTTACAGAGAAATCAGACATTTTCTTTGCATTTCTGATCCTAGTCTGGAATTCTAATGGAGTGAAAGGTCATAGGGCCTACCCATACATCACTTAATCGTTATTTTTTAGTTGCTTGAAAAGAAATCTTTATCATACATCAGAAGAAAACTCTAAATTCCCTTTTTGCCTCTAATGGCTGGGAATCACATAGCTAAATGTAATACTTAACTGCAGAAACTAATAGCCTACAGCATTACATTGATCCTCTCCAATTTTATATTTCAATAATATCCTTATTTTTATTTAAATTGCATTATTGTATTTGTATTTTCTATTATGTCACTTCAAAGATATTTTTTAGACAGTTGGGTTATAAGGAATAAATACAATAAATGTCTTAGTATGTTATAGTTTCCAAAAGGAAATATCATTAGCAATATTTAATACTCTGCATAAAATAGAAACTGTAATTTACAAGAAATAGTGCATCATTAAGAATAGATTAAATAATTAATGCCACTTTGAATAGCATGCCCGTCAGCGTCTGTATCATTGTCTGCATCTGCCTTAGAATAAGACGTATTTCAAAACATTGTCACTTTCTGCCCTGTGGACCACCCTTCGGTTTTCTAGGTTGAGGATACAAACCAAATCACAAGATTAAAGGTGGTGCCAGACTAAAGAACAAAACTTTGAGTACACTGGGAAATAATGTTTATTAAAAGGAAGAGTTTGTCTTCATGATGACAATTATCATAAGTAAATGATAATGAAAAATATTTGGATCTATTGGAATCTTTGGATGGATAATTTAGTGTGGCAACTAATCCAGGACCCCAATCCTTTAGCTGTTATTTGAATATTTAATTTAAAAAAATAAAACAAAAAAAACTGTGCCATAAAAATTACTTTATAAACATTCATAATGGTATATCATTCAAATGATTATTCTAGAATAGATGCGCAAATATTTTCCCTTATTATTGAGGGCTCTCTTTTCTAGAGTTATATTTCATATTTTCCTTACTGTCTTCCCTTGAGCAAAGAAGTAAGGAGAAAGCTGACCTCTGGTTTCTAGTCTTAGTACTCTCTACAGAAGTCTTCCTTTTCACTTTAATGCAAGCTACACACAATGCAAAGAAAGCCCCATTCACTTTCGCCCTTACTCCTCCTTCCTCCCTCCAGCATCAGACACTCACCAACTATTCACAGTGTCATTATGTGCTAAGTTCAGACTGCTGCTTCTAGCATAAGGAAGAACACACTTGAAAAAAGCTTTCAGATGACAGGGCTTTATTTCCTCACACTATCATTTAAAAACCTTTTAAAGCGCAGCCTGAGCCTCTGATGGTAATGCCTTGCCTAGCAATTAGCGGTGGAGGTGCTGGGCTTTAAAAGGCTTTTAAATTCTGTTATGAAAGTCCTCCTACAATGGGCTTTCATTACTCGGGGTAAAGTCCCCAACTCCACTCATTTCTGGGGCACCACTACTAAGCTCTTCTCAGGGAGTTACAAAGACTGACAGCTTGAAATTTGCTAGACACAAGATTTTCAGTATAACATGGCTGCAAAATGACACCCAATTTCATATGGAAATTGCTTTTTTTCTTTGAGTGGACTAACGAGCAAACTTCAAAAGTTCCTCAGATTTGATTCCTGCTTATCTGAAGTCTATCCAAGGGCATCCGTAAGACTTTGAAGCAAAAAAAAAAAAAAAAAAACAGAAAGCAGGATCTTTTTCTTCAGTAATAGGCCCAAAGGGCTGGAAAGCTCAGAACTTGTCCAACTGCATCCCTGGCAGCGAATCGGCTAAAACAGACTCGCCTGAACTCTGAGCTGCCCCGGCACATGACTAGAAAGAGGAGGGTACCTCACCCACCCCACCAAAGAGCAGAAACAGCTAAAGATGGCTAAGTCATTCTCAAGCAAAACCAGTGCTTTGTAAGGATTGTCAGCGACTTCCAGTCACACTGAAGGAGCTCTTAGCATGTCCTATTTCCTCCAGTGGCACTTTTACTTTGCTACTTAGAAGTAAACAATGTTCTGAATAATTGAAAATGTTAAAATTAGATCTGAAGGGACTTCCCTGGTGGCGCAGTGGTTAAGAATCCACCTGCCAAGGCAGGGGACACAGGTTCGATCCCTGGTCCGCGAAGATCCCACATGCCGTGGAGCAACTAAGCCCGTGCGCCACAACTACTGAGGCCACATACTGCAACTACTGAAGCCCGTGCGCCTAGAGCCCGTGCTCCGCAACAAGCGAAGCCACCACGATGGGAAGCACACGCACTGCAATGAAGAGTAGGCCCCACTTGCTGCAACTAGAGAAAGCCCAAGTGGAGCAACGAAGACCCAATGCGGCCAAAAATAAATAAATTAAATAAATAAAATTTTTTTAAAAAGTAGATCTGGAAACTAGCTTTGCAGTCTAAATGCAATGCCCTTAATCCTCTTATATTTCTTAATGACTGTGATCTTGGTTGCAAAGAGAAATATAAGGCAACAAAGCTGAGGCTGACCCCTTATCAGAGCAGCTCTAAGAGGAAATGTTAAAAAAACCCAGCGTCTCCAGAATGTCAGGACAAAGGCTTTTTTGCAGGGGAATCAAACACAGAGCCCAATGTCCTCATCAGACAATACGCTCTTTTAAAAAAAAAAATTATTTATTTATTATTTGGCTGCTCTGGGTCTTAGTTGTGGCATAAGGGATATTTAGTTGCAGCATGCGGGATCTTTAGTTGTGGCCTGTGGGATCTAGTACCCTGACCAGGGATCAAAGCCGGGCTTCCTGCATTGGGAAGGGGGAGTCTCAACCACTGGGCCACCAGGGAAGTCCCCAGACAATAGACTCTTAAAATCAAACCCAAATGTCATCATTTTGTTCATGCAGAGACCTCCCTGGCACTCCAGGTAATACAACACCATTCCCCCCTCTGCTATCTACCTCCCAAACTAAGGCATCATTTCCCCTTCGGATTGGTTTATTTCAGAAGAACTTTTCTAAGCAAAATTAATTTTTTATATCTGCCTGCAAATTGCTCTCTTTTTTTTGCTTGTAAGGTTGATATTTAGGATCCAGTGAGAATTCTTGTTAACATGTCAGGAAATACATTTTGCCCTCTGCGTAAGAGTGAATTAGAAGTCAGAAATCCCGAGGTTTTTCCCAGATTTCTTACTGACAGCTTTGGTGAACCTCAAATTTTGGGGAATTCTCTATGCTTCAGTTTTCATTTATGATTAGATCAAAATCATCATGTTTTCATTTTCTACCATTATAATTTTGATAATGGGCTTTATTGGCCAGCTGGAGAAACATCTTATAGAAAGAAAATGCAACAACAATTTTTTAAAACAAGGGGTAAAAAATCTTAGAATGTGAACTCTGTTCATTTTTCTTTTCCTCATATCCTTTAATATATATGTACATACAATACCTGCTCTGCTCTCCTTGAGAAAAACCTTTATAATTTGAATAGAAATATTGGAAAGTCAATCATTTTCAATTATTCCCAGAAGAATTTGGCTTAATTTCTGATTTTCTTAGCGGCTTTGATTTCAGAGCATTAAGTTGATCTCTTGTTCCTCAAATCGTACAAATCAAAGACAGGAAGGACTCAGTCAATACCCCAGCGGACTCAGACACTCAAGACAAAAACCCACCAGAGTAACCATATGTCTGCTAAGGAAGGATGACAACAAAAAGCAACAAGAGAGACGTAAATTTCCATGAAAAAATAATATTTTCTATTCCTTTTTTCTGTTGATGGAAATGAAACATTACTACAAGATTACATCCATACTGACAAACTGTTTCAGCAACTCAAACTCCTATTGCTGACTAAAAGAAAGTAGATTATTGTCCTCTGGATCAGAAGTCAGTAGCACCGGTTTCTGGTTCTTAGACACAAATTACATGCGTGGGCTTCCATGAGTTGCTTGAGTTTTTCTTACTTCAGTTTCCTCATGTGTGAACTTGACACAGGCATTGTTCCACTCTACTCTCAAAGTTTTTTAGGAAAAGATATTTTTTAATTATTTAAAAAATATGTCTAGGGGCTTCCCTGGTGGCGCAGTGGTTGGGAGTCCGCCTGCCGATGCAGGGGACACGGGTTCGTGCCCCTCTCCGGGAGGATCCCACATGGCCCGTGAGCCATGGCCACTGAGCCTGCGCGTCCGGAGCCTGCGCTCCGCAACGGGAGAGGCCACAACAGTGAGAGGCCCGCGTACCGCCAAAAAAAAAAAAAAAGTCTAAATCTTTATGATATAATTGTGCAAGTGAACACATACACTGCAGAAAACTAAAAAACATCCAGTGTTTACAGAGTGAAGAATCAACAAAGTATTAAATGTATTCTATTGCCACTCTGACGTTAAGATTAATGAGTTGTTAATTTAAGCAAGATATTATACCTTGATCATACATAGGCGAGCACATAAAATTATTGAACAAAGCTGGGTTCCTATCTTCATTTTTTTATTTTTCCCTACATTTTTAAAAACTGAAGTATAGTTGATTTATAATATTATATTAGTTTCAGGTATACAATACAGTGATACAATATTTTTATAGGTTATACACCATTTAAAGTTATTACAAAATAATAACTATATTTCCATGTGGTATACTGTATATCTTTGTTGCTTATCTATTTTATATCAATACATAGTAGTTTGTATCTTAATCCCATACCCCTATCTTAAAATATTTTTCAAAATTTCTTGTGAAAATTCAAGAATATTCCTTTTGATTATTTAAGGGCACTGTCTCCTATTAAAGAAAAATGCTCTTCTTTAACAGTAGGCTGTTTCTTGCCACTTACTCAGTGGAGTCATTATTATTCTCAAAATAACTAGTTGTTTGGATCACATCATTACAGTACGAAGAGCATGCTATAAGCAAGGCATCACAGAAGGAAGGGATGGTCTGCATTTCATCAAACAAAACACATGTTTTAATGTAATATGAAATAGTTCATGCCTCTGAGGTACTTAATATATGTCAGTTTTTGTTTCCTCTTTTTTTTGGAATCCTCTCTACATATTATTCCAGAAATTGTGCAGACTTTCTGTAAACTGGTTTTTAAACCTTGAGATGAGTGGAATTGGGAGAAAAGCACTGTCACAAGAGCTTGGAACACATGAGCAAAACTGCTGCTGCCGCCTGCTGTGCTGTCCTGACTGTGGAGGTAACTAACGACAGTCTACTTCTCCAAGCAAGGATTCAAAAGTATTGTCAGGGAATCTAGGCTATCCTAAGTCCCAGGACCCTTGGGACGAGCTTTTGCAAGTGTGGCTTCTGAGAGGCTGGGCCTTTCTTGCTGGAGACAGTGGAGCAGTTGAGGACTTGCTCCAGAGGTGACGATATGATACAGAAGATTTCAGGGCACCATTTCTGGTTTGTGACCACCCTGGAAACTTTACTTAGACGATTGATCACCTGAACCCTAATGAGCTTAACCTTGGTAAGACCTCCTAAGGAGTTCTATCGGTAAACAGATGGTAGCAAGGATCTTGGATTTGACTGTACATATTGACCATTTATCATAAAAAGCCTGAAATATCACAGCTCAGAACTACTTCAACCCTTCTCAGATGTATTAAAACTGAACCCACCATAATCTGGTCCAGGGGTCTAGATGTGTTAACCTAAACCTCAATCTGGACCACAGATCAGTAAACTACAGCCTATAGCCCACATTTGGACTACTGCCTGTTTTCGTAAAGTATTATTGGAACATATACACGTTCACTTCCATGTTGTCTATGGCTGATTCCTGGCTACCACAGCAGAGTCGAGTTGCTGGGGTAGCCTGCAAAGCCTAAGGTATTTACTGTTCGGTATTTTACAGAAAAAGTTTGCTCACCCTCTAGGCTAAAGCTTCAGGGGAAACTCAGGATCAGGGCATAAGGAGGAAAAACTTAACACGTTAATAGAATGGGCAACCATCCCCAAAGGAGGGCTTAGGTACCAGAGAGTCTTCCCTGCTGTCATAGTCTTAAATTCTCGGGAAAAAAGAACAGTATTGCCGCATTCGATTAGTCTGAGAAGAATCTTCCTAAACAATTCTGCACTTTAACTCGATTTCGTTTATGTTATCTCATGCCTCAACCATTTATTTGGAAACTACTCTACGTTGGCTCTGTAACTCACAAGGTGACAAGACGTAGATCTTCCATGACCTCAGGAAATGGTGAGACAGATACATTAGTAAACAATTGCGATGCCATGCTCTGGGTACAGTCAGAGATTAAGGGGAAAGTGCTGTGTTCACATGGCAGACAGAGCGGTGGGCGAGAGAGAACTGCACACAGGCAACACACTAGACGGCCTGGGTTTTGAAGAATGAACAGGAATTATGCAGGAAGGTGCAGCGGTGAGTCATACCTGGCAGAAGGACAAGCAGATGGATAGCACATACGGTGGATGGGGAAAACAAAATGTCTGGGGAGTCATAGGGAGTAAGAGAGAATGGCAAAAGCTGATACCAGGGAAGTACACCTGGAACAAATCAAAAAAGTCTTATGTGACATGCTAAGAGGTTTGGACTATATTCAAGAACAATATTTCTGAACATACCATTGCCATCATCAAAGTTTATTTTTTTTTAGAGAAAGGGGATGTGATAATCTTATCTGTACTGCATAAAGATAATTCTAGGGGCTACTTGGATAATGAAAATAGAAGGAAAACATTTCAAGACAAGGAGACCAGCTAGCAGGCTTTGGAAGAGCTAAAGGAAATGATAATAAGACCCTGAATGCAGTGCCTAGAGCACAGGCCACAGGTTTGAGAGATAATCTCACGCGGAGATGGTGAGATAGAAGAGGACTCCATTGAAAGATGACTTAAAGAAGAGAAGTAACAGGTTATCAAGGATTTATTTGTCCAAATTACTTTGTCTCCAGCAGCACAAAATGCTAAGGGAATGAGACGCTAATAATTTTTTCCCTAGAGGCAAATAGGAGCAAAGTCATTGTAATGGAGAATAAGAAATGCCACTGGACACCACAGGAGAGGAATCGGAGAAACCAGTATGGAGACTCAAGGCACTTGACGGGATTTTGAAATGAAGGAGACAGATTTCAAAAAGAGGATTGAGAACAGCGCCAAAGAAATCCTTCTCCTAGCTTGCTTAAAGTCATATTTCGACAAGGGCAAAAGGCCAATTTGGGAGAAGTAGAACGGTAATGCTCCCTAAACTTTGCCCAATATTTTGATTAAGCAAAAACATTTTTCCAAGTGCAAAAAAAAAAAATAGGGCAGACAAACACCAACAATTGGTACTTGACATGTGATCTTTTGGATGTCAAACCATCAATGACAGTATAATTTTTACTCAAAAATTTTCCCTCATAATAAAAAACAGTATTTAGTCATTTTATTAAATGAGACAACTATAGAAAAGCATAAAAAAGTAAATAAAATATAGCAACCAGAGACACATGCGGTTAATATTTTGTTATATTCCTTCTTGATGCATAGATGTAGACTTTTAGGACATCCTACCTATTCTGTTCTGTTTTCTGCTATTTTCCATTTAACGTTTTACTTTCCCATATTATTAAATATAGTTTGTCCAAGTCTCCCAGTTGGCCATCCTTTTCCTTGCCTCTTAAGCTAAAATTGGCTCAGACATCAAATTACTTACAAGTAAGAAATCTAACAAATGCTCTCTATATTTCTGGAAATTCTTAGAGTTTATCTTTCTCCAGGACAACCAGTTACTGCTTCCAGTGAATTCTTGATATGTTCTCTGCATTTTGCCACTCTCGGGCACATCCTCCTTTCCACATAATATTGCTGTGAACGCCCTCTACTAAATTTATTTCACAAAGTTTACCAGTTCAAGATTGTGTGATTAGTATGCTTTACTGAAGATCTAAAACAACACAAGGCAATTATTGCTGGACAGTACAATAAAAGATGTAAAACTGAATACTAGGCATTCCTGTTCTTCACATCCTGTCAACCATCAAGGTGTTTTATTCATCCAAAACCACTCTCTTCCTCAGAGGAATTCTGCCACCTGTCCTTAAAATAGTATTTTTACTCCCTACTTAAAGAGAAATAAATCATATTTCCCTTGCTCAAGAATACTTGGGCATCATATGTCCAATGATGGCATCACTCTGCACTCTAGCTATTTGCCCCAATTTAAGATAGTTTCAGTAATAGCTGAACCTGTTCAAAATGTTAATAAAGATTTTGTTGATGGTAAAAAAAAAAATGTCCAAATATGGTTACTGGTAAATAATCATATTTCCCTTGTTCAAGAACACTTACACCAGAGCATCAGATAGATTAGTTTGAACCTAATCTGACCAGTGGAGTAAGTGAAATTTTCATGGGTGTTTTGAGAATACCATAGAAGAATACTTAGCTCAGCCTGAGAGGGAAGAAGGACCAACAACTAATCACCCACAAGTGAGTCTCAGTTGAGATTAAGAGGAGGCAAGAGGGCCAGCAAGGCAGAGAGCACAGGGTGAGCAAAGACTCAGGAGCAAGAGACAGTCTGGTGTTTCCAGGGAGCCGAAATCAGCTGAGCTATGTCAGCGTACAGTGAGAGGTACAGTGGCGAGGAGGAAGGAGGTGACGACTCGGAAGGTCCATCTTTCACTTGAGGGTGTCTGTGCCATATGCTGAGAACGAGCGTCCATTTTAAAAGTTTTGAGAAGAAAGCAACATGCTTGCATTCTAGCTGCCACCCAGTGGCAACATTCTGGAGTATATTTGAGGGAGACGGGACTGGAGACAGGGTTTGGAACCTGAAGCAGAAGCTATTTCAGACAAGGGATAAAATAAGGTCCTGAACGGGAGCAACGGCGGCACAAATAGAGAGGAGAAGTCAAATTGGAAAACGTGTAGGGTTGTAAAATCGGCAATGCTTGGTAAATGAATAAATATGCACAGGGAATCCATATAAGACAACAGATGGATGAAAGCAAGAAAGTTGACAAAACAGTGGATTAGTGTCCTTTCTTGGTCAGTAGACTACAGAACAGGCTGGAAAGATATGCTGAGATCAATTTTAGTTATTTATAATCCCCCCAAAACCATTTTGAATCCCTTTTCGATCGTTTTAAAAGTTATTTCTTACTTAATGGGAAACTCCAAAAACACTTTTAAAAGTTGACAGGAGTGGGGTAACCATGGAAGAGTGCATTTTTTTCTTGCACTTTCATACTTAATCCTGTTCCTGTGATAGCACAAGTCATTCACGCTGCTAGGCGTCCTAGGGGTGATCCAATGTAGTTAAAAAACTTTTACTCTCCCCTGGCTTTACCATCTCTAATGGGACCCTAACTTATATATTCCCTTCCATTCTTCATTATTTTTTCCAGGAGAAAATATGCCTGAAGCACTTTCTGTACTCATACAATCTCTTCATTCAACTTTACATCTCTCTGAGAAAGAACTTTTACAAACTAGGTTATATAAGACTATCTCAGATGTAAATGTCAATAGGAAAAAGAGATACTGCACCTTGTGAAAACAGTCTTTAAAAATGTTCACCGCGGGCTTCCCTGGTGGCGCAGTGGTTAAGAATCCGTCTGCCAGTGCAGGAGACATGAGTTTGAGCCCCGGTCCGGGAAGATCCCACGTGCCGCGGAGCAACTAAGTCCATGCGCCACAACTACTGAGCCTGCGCTCTAGAGCCTGTGAGCCACAACTACTGAGCCCACGTGCCACAACTATTGAAGCCCGCGCACCTAGATCCGATGCTCCACAACAAGAGAAGCCCCCGCAATGAGAAGCCTGCGCACCACAGTGAAGAGTAGCCCCTGCTCACCGCAACTAGAGAAAGCAAGCGCACAGCAACAAAGACCCAACACAGCCAAAAATAAATAATATAAGTAAATTTATCAAAAAGAAATGCCCACCGCACCTTCTTTGAAAGCAAGACGTTGCTATCAGATTCCAGTGTAAATTACTCAGCAAAAGGATATCAACATGCGCTTTTCTGAAACAAAACTACTGAAAACTAACCGTCGCATAAAGGGAGTCAGTAATACTCAGGAAAATGCAAATTAAGACAACAACAAGATATCACTGGCAAATATTCAGAAAAAATGGAAAATAAGTGTTGATTGGAGTTTGCAGTTATAGGAGGTATCCTGCCCTGCTGGAAGTGTAGGCTGGGGCAGTCACGCCAGACAGCAAGCTGGCACGTGGTTTAAGACAATACACACCAATCCTTATGACCTAACATTCATAAGGTACGTTCGTATCCCAAATTTACACCACAGGCCACTCAGAGGTATACATAGCACTATTTGTGCTGGGAAGGAATCTGGAGTAACCTGGATGTATAACATTAAGTGGATGAGCAAACAGAATGCATTACGTTTCAATTATAAGAAAAGTTGATGCACACGTGGCAGGCAGATGAATCTTAAGAACACATTATTTTAGCGAAAAATGTAAGACAGAAGAAAATGTGTAACACTACTTACACAAAGCTTGCACATAAAACAATGAACATTTTGCAAGAACACACATAATAAAGACAAATTAAACACATAAAAATAGTTAGCCATGTGGAGGGAGTCATGGAATTTGAATTGGACTAGAGAATAAAGGATAATAAATATATTTTATGTCAAAACTGTCACTTTTCTGACCCTCTGCATTTTTCTGTCTTTGATTCCTGAATTCCCTTCACTTTTCTTTCCTTCTCCCCTGTAATTCTACCAACAGTTTCTCTCAAATTGAGAAATAAAACTTTGAAGAAAATATGTGTCCAAAATGTGGGAACGGAAATAAGTTGGAATTCATAGAATGTGGTCATGGTCTGTGATTTGTTTTAAGGCCGAAAGTTGTTTTTAACAAAGTATAGGAAGTAGATAATCACTAGTCAATCAATTTCCAGTCTATATACACTAGTACTACTTCCAAAGACATTCTGACAATAAGAACCACCCAATGTGTTTGTTAAATACATATTCAAAATACTCTTGCCAGTTTCCTAATTACTTAGATTCAAGGGGTCCAGTGTGTGGTCAGGAATCTGTACTTTGAATAAACATCCCAAGCAACTGTATAATCAGGCAAACTGGCAAATACTGTGGAAGCCCATCCAAAATGTTCTTCCCCTTATTAGCAGGAAGTTGCTAGTGACTTATGCTGTTTTACCATGAAAATAATAATAAAAATGATAGCTACCCTTTATTGGGTGCTGACTATGTAACCAAGTATGCATTATCTCATTGGTACATCCCACTACCTCTATGGAGTAATCAATATTATCATCCATATCTCAAAAATAAGGAAACGGAGCTTACATGAGTAAACAGAACTTGCCATATTAGTGGTAGAAATGAGCCTTGAAACTGAGTTTATCTCATGCCTTAGTGTATACTCTTAACCGGGGCAGCATGGCTTGATTTTTACTCATTAAATTTGTTTTACAGGGGTATATATGGTAGATTTTAAAGTTTGTATGAGGTTGTGTGTGTGTGTGTGTGTGTGTGTGTGTGTGTGTGTGTTGTTTTGCTTTTCTGTCAAATACCAAAAAGTTTCTAGTTTTTATCAAAAAGTAGTTAACTTGAGACCCACTCCCAAAGCATAAACCAATAAACCATACGTGACCACTTCCTTTGCCTTATGTTTGGTTATTCCCTAGCAAGAACCCACAAGTTGTGTCTGAGATTGCCCAGTTATTCCAGTAGTTCTCTCAAAGACTTTTATTTGCTCTAGGCTATAATTATCTCTAAAAGCCTGAATTCAAAGTTAGTGGAGTGACTGTCCTTCGGGAGAAAAAGGAATAACATTGCTATGAGGCCACGGCTAGACTAGGCTAAGTGAGACCCTCAGTATGGAAATGGAGCCTTCCTATTCTTAAACAATTCTCTTGAGATTGTTATGTTCAGAGGGACCTTCTATGAAATTCCTTAAAGGAATTGAGCCAGCTAGTAACACATGATTCTTCATGGCAAAGGTAAGTTAGCTCAACTAATTGTGGAAAATTAATGGAGGAAATGAACAGCATTTAAAACTGTTATATTTTAACAAATACTGTCATGTTGAAAAAAACACATAGTCTCCTTATAGACATCTATGTTTGTTTGTTTCAAGTAATAGGATAGTAAGCATAATACAACTTCTTTATTTTGATTCACAGGTTATGAATCATAAAATGTGATTTAAAGAAAACTGGAAATACGTGTAAGAGAAAAAATAGTATAGATATATATGTGCAATTACGAATTAAAAGAGAGTGTATTTAAGACTACTTCTAGCTGATAAATTAGCACTGCTAACAGGTTTTTAAAAGTGAAAAGATATTAAATTTAATTTCACATCTGATTTTGACTTAAACATTTATAAAACTCTTATTTTCATCCATGTTTCTATCAACTGAAATGACCAAAAAAAAAGAGAGAGGAAAAGAAAATAGGGAACCCTTCATAGACTCAGAAAACTAAGAAACTCTGATCCAGTCATACAAGATGCAGTAGAAATGGGAACAGCTTGAAGGAAGCCTGAGCTTAATAAAACCCCTTTCTGAGAAAAGCACATTGCTGACACGTGAGGAAAGGGCACCGTGTCACAACGGTGCTAACATCTCCCAAATTGAAAAGTCCCTCATCAACTTTCACCAATTTTCTTTATTATCAAATGATGACCGCCACTGAATGGATTACTTATTTCAATACAAATACAAAATGGCAATTTTTCTCATCCTATTATTCCTTCTACTGTTAGTAGATGCGATTTTTCTGTGTAGGACTTTCCCTTACACTATCGTTATCTCTGAAATAATTTTCACACAGGAAAGGCAAAATCAACGCTTAAGGATTTCCTCTGATGGGGTTCAGGGCATACTAACCCCAAATATGGCATCTTGGATATTGAACATTTTCCACTGAAGGAGTTTGAGAAAATGGCAGAAACAGGAAGGTCACTTTGACGTTCCTCCTGCCTGTCTCCCCTGAGACAGGACATAGAAGCCTCATGTGACAGGTTTCCTCCCTATTCCCAGAGAAAAGAAACATCCTTATCTCCAAAGAGAAAGGGATGCCAAAAGGAATCCTAATTAACAGGACTTGCTAAGTTTCCCCCCATTTTACTACACTTACTTCATAACCCTTAACCTATCATATTCCTCCATGACTGCCCACTCTTCACCAAATCCAGCATCTAAAACCCTCAGGTCTGTTTCTTCTGCCCCTCATTTCCTTATGAAGGCTCCCATGTCACATAAAACTCATATTAAACAAATTTATATGCTTTTCTGGCGTTGATCTGTTCTGTCAGTTTAATTTTCAGACTCAGCCAGGGACCCCAAGAAAGTTGAGGAAAACTTTTTCCTTCCCTACACCTCTTAGCATCAATTTTCTTAGTAAGTAGTTGGTCCAGTAAGTGTCCAATAAGTGTTGTGTTGTGTGTGTCTCTCTTATTTTCTATCATTATTTTATATATATGTATACAACGTGCTTTAATCAGCTGAAGTCATTTTGACTATGATCCCACCTAGGTCAGCAGGAGCTCTTCAAGCAGGTTGCAGTGTCAGTGTTGGATTGCTTACGTGTTCTCTAGCACAACAATCTGTCCTGGGATTACTTTGTATATTTCCTGCTTCAGATCTGCTATCATGTGGACCCAGATTTTGAGAGGCAGATTATATGCAATTTAAGAAAAAAATGCAAAATTATTAATACAAAACGAAGTACAAAAATAAATGTTTAGAATGACAAAACAAATCACAGCAAACTACAATGTTCTAAAAGTAGACACCTTACACATGTTGCAAAATCCAGTAAAAAGATATTTTGATTAATTATCCCAACACCTCTGTAATACTTTTTCCTACATTTTGCCTGAATTCTTCAACAATTTTCTGACATGAGTATGGAAAGTTAATCCCGTCTTTCCTCTATAGTGGTTGAATAAAATATGAGGATGATGATGGTGATTAAGGATTGCTATTAAATTGGGGGAAACTACCATCAAGTTTCATTCAAAATTACACTGTAATATTTGGAATTTCCACAGTTAGTTTCTGACTCTGTCCATCTCCAATTTTGCTTCTCCTCACTATTCACGGTGTCATGGGCACTAGAACATGCTCATATCCTCATGACCTCAGTCTTTCACCTTCTCTGAATATTGGGGGTGGGGACAAGTATATCCCGCCTCAAGACAGTTAACAATAATGTCAGTATATTTGGAAGGGACTATAAACTACGTAAGTTTCCACTGAATATATCTCTACTCAAATTTCTGTTAGCATGATCTCCAAAATGCCCACGGCCAATCCAAAGCCACCAATCCAACACAAGAAAACTTATGACAAACGGAAAATCAGAGTGGAACTAATTGCAATTTAAAGTATCTTATTTTTGAGCATTTTGCAATTAAAAACAAAGTATGACCACGAGCGCTCATTACAAGGGCGCCTTCCAAGGACTTGAAAAGGGCTCAGGCAAGAGAAAAGTACTGCAGCTCAAGCTTTTTAGATTCACTGAAATTCCATCTCAGCTAGAATCAGGCATTTATACAAGGATCTTAGTTTCCTTTTATTTATGAATACTCATGGCTACTGAGTTGTCATTGCTTCCAGATGTTTTCACTAGATAAAATTAGAAAATATGTGTTTTTCAAAGGAGGGAAATGTATCATAAATTTATACTAATCTTTCCAATTCTAATTTAAAATTGCAGTTTTTACTTAAATTCTTTGATTTTTTTTTTTATACTTGTATGACTTTGGTCTTATACTGAAAATCTTGGTCCCCCAAAATAATGTTCAAGATAACTTGCTCTATTCTATTTTACAATAGATACAGATTCCAAATAACAATACATATATTATTACCAACATAAGTCAAACTGAGTTTAAAAGAATGAATAGAATTAAGTAGGGTAAAATCCAGGAGGAAAGTGGGAATCGCAGAAAATGAGCAGATTGTGTGAAGTTTAGGGTTCAATGTAACTGGAATAAAGAATATATATGTAAGATTACATGATATCACACACATGAAATTTGTTAAGTGCCAAGTTAAGCAGCTTTCACATTATGGTGAATAATCTTAAAAGCAAATAATTGTTTTAATCAGGAGAATAAAAATGATCTGATTTGAAGTTTCAAGGAGAATCTGGAATGGGAGAGAGAGCAGACTAGCAAGAGACCAGTGTAGTGTGAGTACTATAGTAGGGGAGAAGCCCTGAGTGACCATGGAAATCAGACAGCTACTATGTCAGTGTGAATGCTTCCTTGGCTTCACTGGAGCAATAATCAAGGAGACAGGGAACATCAGCTGGCAGAAAATAACTGGATTTGTTCACAAAGTTAGGTTATTATGGGAAAATTATCACAAATGAAAAAGGAGGGAAAATAGCATTTCTCATTTCATCTCACTCCTATTAGTCAATAAATATCTATTGAGATTTTCTATATGTCAAAAATTAGTGGAAATATCGCACTGAACAAGACAAACATCGTCCTTGCAGTCTTTCAAGAAGAGTCAATGAACAAAATTGATGAGGTTCTCAAAGAAACCTTTTAAATTCTAAATGTGTTGGATAATTTTGATGTTGTGTTTGTGGTTGTTATAAATCTATATTCCAGACGTTGCACAGGCAAGTAGCAAAGCCATGAAAATTTGGGACCACCTGTCTCTTTTTCCATATGTCTGCTTGTCTCTCAAAATTGTACATATTTACCCCAAGAGTGATCTACCCCTTTCTCTTACTCTTAGACTCAGCTTGATAAAGGATTGAAATAATCAGCTAGCAAACCCAATAAACTAACGCTTCTGATGCCTATTCAATGTAATTATCTTTTAGAGATGACTCTATTAAAAATTATCCCCAACACTGTGATTTAATCCCCTTTAGGACGATAGGAATTTCAGACCATCGTGTGCAGAATAGGAGTTATTTTGAGTAAAGTGGTATGTTTTATAGCCTCTAAAACACAACAGCATGAGACCATTTTTCACTTCTAGTGTGGAGCTAGCCTGACTATACTGAATGCCAAAGGTAAAAATCTCTCTTTGTATCTTTTGTGGTCACTCTAAAGGCTCACCTTGAGAAGACATCTTTCCTCATGGTTGTCTCTCATTTACTGACTGAGTCAAAACAAAACTCACTGCTGCACTTGCTTTATAAATATAAGTATGTATATGAAAACTGAGTCACAAGATGGTGAAAGATCATTTCTTAAGATATCACACTTGACATATGTTAAGGTGAAAACCAGAATAAATAAGGAAATTCACACCAGCTAGCCCTGATTTTCTGTAAAATGGGGAGAAAATTAAACCCCTGAGTAAACAGAATTTGGAGGCTTGAGGCAGAGGTTATTTGCAACAGCTGTTCAAGGAATTGAGATACGGTAACAGCAATAATGCATTAATTACAGTGACCAGAAGGGGCTAATATTCTTGACATGGGAATGGAAAGTGATGGGAAGGCAAAGAGGTTCTATTATGGCTTTGGAGAATCTGGTAGATAAGAGTAATTGCTAACATTCATTAAGCATGTTATATATGTGAAGCACTGCTTAACATACATGACCTAATATGTTCCTCATAACAAAGCAATGTGGTGGGTATTAAAATTAGATCTTATTTACAATTGAGAGTTTCAGTATCTTAGCCAAGCCACACTATTTGTAAGTGGCATAACTTGGACTCAAACTAATTCTGTCATCAGATTTCATCATCATAATAATTACACTCTCCTGTTTCACTCCCTCTTGTGCTACTTATTATATTAAACCAAGCACAGAGGGTCCTGGTTAATAGAGGGTATGATAAGTGGGAGATCTTACATATGAAGTCACAATTGGGGAAAAGAAGTTGAGTGGAAGGTGACGAGCTGTAAAATTACTTATGAATATGTCATCAATATGAATCAATCAACAAATGTTTTGGGGACATTGAGCATTCACGACCCAAGTTAAGTTCTGAAGGATTTCAGAGTCAAAAAGACAACCTCAAAAAAACATGTTTATGAAGGATGAATAGGTAGAACTCAGGGGATTTTCAGAGCAGTAAAGATACTCTGCATGCTACTATAAAGATGGATGCATGTCATTATACATTTGTTCAAACCAATGGTATGTACAACACTGAGAGTGAACCATGACATAAGCTATAGACTTGTGATGATTGTGACTGTGTTAATGTAGGGTCATCAGTTGTAACAAATGTACCACGCTGGCGGGGGATGTTGATAATGGCAGGCTGCACACCTGTGGGGCAGGGGTAGATGGGAAATTTCTGTACCTTCCTTTTAACTCTGCTGTGAATTTAAAACTGCCCTAAAAAAATAAAATAGTCTTAAATGTAAAAACTATGTAGGGGCTAGGTCATAAAAGAGAACAAGTGGATAGCACCACAGCCTATATAAAACCTAAATGTTACGAAACTGGTGTATTATTTTCCTCTTTATTTTTTTGGCTAGATCTGTCGTCACTTCAATACTTTTATATATTTGCTTTTCCCACTTTCTTCTTCACGATTTTCATCTATCTTAAGTTAATATTATGCTATGGATTTTATCCTACTAATTTCTTTTGGCTTATTTTATTTTACTCTCTCCTTGAATTTTATGCTTAGTTATTTTTTCATTCCTTGTAGCTGGGAGTGTGAATCAATACAATCGTTGTAACTGTAATTTGGCAAATTGTATTTGAGCCTTAAGAATATTCAGGAACAATTAATTGTGCAATTTTACTTCTAGAATTCTCCTTCTACCAAGAAATAAGCATAGATGTGCACAAAGATTTAGCTTTGAAGATATTCATCATGACATTTAAAGTAGTGAAGTATAGAAATGCCTAATTGTCCAAAAGGACACTGAATAAACAACTAATTCCAAGCCTTAACAATCATACATCTCTCTTCCTAAAATGTCTGTCCTCCAGATGTGAGGCCTAGAATGTTCTCCGGGCCTCACTTGAGTGTCTCCTCCTCCTAGAAACCTTCCCAGTTACTCTCAGTTGGCTTGGTTGAAACTTCTTTAATATTCATCTAATTCTGTCCAAATGTTGGCACTCAGTGTGTAATATGATAGTTTTCCCTTTGCATGACTAACCTCCCTTGTTCTAGATATGTCTTTGAAAGTAGGAATGATATCTTACCCATCTTTTATCAACTTTACCTAGCAACATACTTAGCATATAGTTGTCATATTAAAAATCTTTATTGGATGACTAAACGAAGGAATGAGTGTTAGTTGAGCAAATATTTTTGATGACATTGAACAGTGTTAGAATATAAAATGCTCTTAATAAAAATATACTTCTTAGTCTAGTTTAGTCTGGTGAATATTGATTATCTTTTTATAACCAGACAACTAAAACAGGTTTATTCTAGAAAAGGTAGAAAATAGACACAACTGTAAAGAAGAGAATACGAATTTCCCCTAATTTCAGAAATATACTTCTTGACTGATCTTTTTCTAGCTTTTTTCTAAGTGAAGATAAGTAACTATATAGAGATAGATAATGGATGGATGGATGGATGGATGGATAGATAGGTAGATAGATAGATAGATAGATAGGGATAAAAATAAATCACATGTATCTACCCATGCATAAATAGACACAAATAGACCCTTTTTCTGTACATGAAGGATTTTCAAAATATCTGTGCAACATTCTGAGATTTTTTTGATCATCATGTTAGCATTTGGAAATGCATATTTCATTTGAAAATATTTACAAATAGCTTTCTTTTTATTTTATACTTCAAATAACTTGCAATGTAGAAATATTTTCACAGTCTAGAATTTTTCTCACTATTTATCTGAGGGAAAATGTTTAAAAATATAGCTTGACAACTACATCACACTGTAGATAATTTTCCAACTTCATTTACAATGAGCTATTTAGTTCCACAGGCCTCCTTGCTGGTAAAATATTAAGAGGTGCCTTGATCTCATTAGTAATCTACATAGTAATGGAGGATTTAGGGGTCACAGGCAAGATTACACTCACTAGTATGAGTCCATTCATGGATTATGTATTGTGCTAAAATTTAACCAGAAAGTCAGTGGAGGCCCTACCTATGCTTTGGTTTATAGAGTAACTGATGTCAATTGACTGGAGAAATCAAAATCCTCACCAAACTTTCCATGACCACCTCGTGATTTACATCCTCAGGTTTTCTAGTGCCTTTGACTGCAGTATCCACAAGGGCTGTCTGCAGTTTAACCTGGTTAGGTCAAACATAAAATCCTATGTCTTTACTTATTGTCAAAAGAAAGTCAATTATACAAAGCATTTTTGATAACTATATATTTTATTTAAAAATTGGCAAGGGGGCTTTCCTGGTGGCGCAGTGGTTGAGAGTCCGCCTGCCAATGCAGGGGACGTGGGTTCGCGCCCCGGTCCGGGAAGATCCCACATGCCGTGGAGTGGCTCTGCCCGTGAGCCATGGCCGCTGAGCCTGTGTGTCCGAAGCCTGTGCTCCGCTGAGCCTGTGTGTCCAAAGCCTGTGCTCCGCAACGGGAGAGGCCACAACAGTGAGAGGCCCGTGTACCGCAAAAAAAAAAAAAAAAATTGGCAAGGAAGGTCATGGAAAGGGTTATGGTCTCAGCTGAAAGGCTGCTAAAGATGGGCTGGAAATTTAGACAAAAGCCGAATCACAGAGGCCAACATCTTGTTGAGACACTTTCCCTGTACTTTATGAATACAGAACAAGGTATAATTCAGAGAGCATTGCAAAGACAGAAGCCAGGTTCAAGAGCAAGGAACTGCCTTGTAGAAGACTTCCGAGTAGTGTCGCTAGATTTTACAAGTAAAAAATACAGAAAGCACTGTTGAATTTAAATATCAGATAAAGGACTTTTCTTTTTACTATAAGTATTCCCCAAATATTGTGTGAAGCATACTTAAACTAAAAAGAAAGAAAAAAAATTGTAGTGTGGTTTATCTGAAATTCAAATTTAACTGGGCATCCTGTATTTTAACTGGCAACTCTACTCCTGGGCCCAATTCACCTCCAGCCCCGCAACTTGGACACACACAGATTGTGACTTAAATGACTGGTCCTGAGATTTAAGTGAATCCACTTCAAAATAATTTGGCAGAGAGGTCATCTGGCAAATTTATTTTGGGCTAGTTGACTAATGGCCTTGGAAATTCAGAAAAGAAATTTTTTTTTACATTCTTCCTGGCCAATATTTGAAAGCAAAACTTTGAAACTGTATACTCATATTAGTGTTACAATTGTAAAGTGAGCCTACATCTAGTGTGGTTTAAATAATTTAACAGCAAAATCCCAGAGAAATAGCAAGAAAAGTACCTACTCTTTCTGAAAAGTACCTACTATTGGAAATAATCATTGCGAGCTTCTGGGCAGTGAAGTGAGCTTCTGGGCAGCAGAGACTAAACAGACTGAGAGTTATTATATTTGTCAAAGAACTGTCTTCAACTTTCCATAGGGAAGCAATTCCTAGGCTGACCCAGGAAGGATCCAAAGGCAAATTTTCAGAAATGATGGGCCTATGTACCAGAACTAGGATGGATCTCTTCCCTTTCACATAGGAACACAGAGTTCATGACTATGCTTCCCATTGAATTTCTACCTTCAAGTCTGAACAGTAGGGAACTATAAACAGAGACTGATAGTAGTCTAGAATTAGTACTCAACCCTAATATTAATAACAGTTCATGTTGGTCAGTGTGTCCCCCAGCTGCTGGGACTGTTGTCAGAAGGCATGTCTCAGCTGTCAGCCCTCTTTGGGGACTGCTTCAGATGAAGAAAAATGCTTTGATCAAGGTCTATTCTTCTTCCAGAGGCAGCTCCGTCCAATCACCAGTCCCCTAACATCAACTCAAGACAACTCTTGGGCCATCTCAGTTCCAAAGCTCCCCATTGACTCAGCTACGGTTCCACTTCTCTTTCTAACAGATTCTGCATCCTTCTCTTCCCTTCCACCAGTACTGATCCCAAGAGCTCTTTCTAATAAATGCCCTGTACATTAATCTGTCTCAGTCTGTATTCCAGAAAGATTAAGCTGTGACAATGTGACCTGGAGAATAAGACAATCAGTACATAATTTGGAGGCACAGGAGGACTGAACCAAAGGACTAAGTGTATAACCAAGACCAAGGTATCTCACTTGTTGGTAGATGTTTTCACCAATACTCTAGAGAGGATCTATTGGTAGTTCACAGCATATCACACTGTAACGTTACTTTATATTAGAATTTTAGACACATACCTGAATATTTTAATTAACTAATTAATGCTATTTAACTAAGAACTCACTATAAAGCATATATAAAGTGAACATGCAGGGCTTCCCTGGTGGTGCAGTGGTTAAGAATCTGCCTGCCAATGAAGGGGACACGGGTTCGAGCACTGGTTGGGGAATATCCCACATGATGTGGAGCAACTAAGCCCGTACACCACAACTACTGAGCCTGCGCTCTAGAGCCCACAAGCCACAACTACGGAGCCCACATGCCACAACTACTGAAGCCTGTGCGCCTAGACCCCGTGCTCCACAATAAGAGAAGCCACCACAATAAGCCTGCGTGCCGCAACTAGGGAAATCCCACGTACAGCAATGAAGACCCAATACAGCCCAAAATAAATAAAATAAATAAATTTATTTTAAAAATATATAAAATAAAGTGAACATATAGATTATTTCTTACAATTTCTTATAATAGCTGTCTAGTCTCATTGTCTGTAACTTACTTTAAAATACCTCAGTGTAGACAGCATAATATAAATATGTATTAATTTAATCTACACCCTAGGGGCTTTTAGTTAACATTTGAAGTACCCTAATCAAGTATCCATACCTAAGGGACGATGAATAAGGATTTGCAAGACCCTAATCATGAGTCCACACTACAAAGGCCAGAGGCAATTTAGAACAAAACTTCACGTTTTCTGTCCGTATATGTAGACAGGTCTTGCCAATTAACACAAGAGATGTTCAAATATTTTTCACTGAGGTGTGTTTTTCAAGACACACATTTTTCCAGAAATATTATAGTGGCACTTTCACCTTTGATACAATTTGGAATAAGAATCTGACAAGCCCAGCAGCCCAATACCTAAATCACACATAAAAAACTCCATTCCCTCTGTGTTGCACCAGTTAAGGAAGAATCCCTTTGCCTGTTCTTGAAGGTTAGCAGGAAGCTTGTGTGAGCGCCTACAAGCATAGTTTAGTATCTGTTTTCAGGCATCTTCACTCTTCCTTAAAAACAAAACAACCTTTTATTGGCTCTTAGATTTTTTTTCCATATGAATTTACAATCATTTTATCCAACGTGCCTCCCTCCAAAGATTCCATACCTTACATTTACACATAAACTTTGAGAATTGATTTGTTATCTTATTAAGTCACCCTATTCAAGAAATATTCTATTTACGTGTGAATTTAAGATTTGATACCATGATAATGTTGACTTCCCATTCAAGATGATATGTCCCCTTAAGCCAGACAGAGGCAGTGTTGTTTAATGATTAAGGGCATGAATCTTGGATCAGTCCCTCTGGATTCAATTTCTGACTCTGACACTTAGCTGTGTGACCCTGAGCAAGATATGCTGCCTCTCTGTATTTTTATTTTCTCTTCTTTAAAATAGGAATAATAACATCATCTGCTTCATAGGAGTCTGGGTATTGAAAAATAAGGGTAAAGCTGGTTCATAAGAAGCTCTCTGTGTTTGCTACTATTATTTTACTTCGTGTACTTCAATAGGATGCATAGACTCTCTTCATATTTATATGGTACCATTCTTTTCAAATTTATTCATATGTATCTTATAGCAGTCATTGTTATTGTGGGTGAAATAATTGTCCCCTTTCTGTTATTGGTTATTGATAATATAGAGAATGCTCTTGATTTTCATATTGATCGTGTGTCCATCAGTTTCCCCAAATTCCTTTGATAATTCTAGATAATTCTGGCTAGATTCTATTGGATTTTTTGAGTGTACAATTATATCAACCAAAAAAGAAAGTAAAACGATTGGAACACTTCCTCCTTGTTTATATCAACTGTTTCAAACACCCCAAACAGTGTTGAATGGTATTAGTGATAGCATCCATATCCTCTTTCAGATTTTAATGGAATGGCCTTAGCATTTAAGAATGATATTTGCAGGACTTCCCTGGCGGTCCAGTGGTTGGGACTCCATGCTTCCAATGCAGGGGGCATGGGTTTGATCTCTGGTTGAGGAACTAGAATCCCGCATGCCACGTGGCCAAAAAAAAAGAGTGATGTTTACTATAGGAATCTTCTTATATATCTAAAATATAATAATATATGTTCTATTTTACAAGTTTACTTCTCTTTCTACTTTTCTTGGAGATTTCATTAAGAATGGTTGCTGATTGCTATTAAATGCTTTATTACAACTGTCATGATTATATAATTTTCTCTACTAGTATTTTTATTGAAATGAAGTATACTGATGTTTTACTCGATAACTGAATTTCTAAAATAAATCCTACTTGGTCATGGTCTTTTGATACACTGCTAGATTCTACTCACAAATATTTAATTTACAACTTTTGCATCTATTTTACGAGTCAGATCAAGCTATGGGTTTTGTTTCTCATACTATCTTTACCAGATTTCATACGGAAGTTTTTTTCAAGAAACCATCTGAAACTCTTCCTAATGTACGTTTTTGTTCTAAATGAACCATATTATTAACCTGAAAAGTGGTTTATTTGGAAGAAATGCTTATGAGATTTGATTAGGAGAAAATAATTATGAAGACCATCTCTCTAATATTTCAAGTCTCTCCTCATTATATTCAAAATATTTTCATGTTTTATTCATCACTCATAACATGGATGTGTTCTTCAAGCAAAACAAAACAAAACAAAAATAACCAACTTAGCATGAACGAGGTATATAGATCCATCCTCCAAGTTTTGATCATTTCTGCCAGAGGGATATTCACATAAACTTGCCTGAAATTTCTTACAGACACTGAAAAAGAGAATAGAGCACCTTCCATAGTCCTAGTTAACCTCTAGAACTACGTCATTCAGCCCATTGTTCTTTAGCTTTTGCCTGTTTTAGGCTGGGAGCACCATCGAGAAGTAGGAGGATGGAAGAGAATGAGGTATTTACTGCTTCCTCTCCCTCCATGCCACTCTGTGGATTTGACAGAATTGCATCCTTCTCTAGCAAAACCCTTGTGGAGTGGCTGCCTGTTTGTCGCAGGGTCCAGCAGGAAGGGTAGGTAAGAATCAAGGGATTGGAGAAATACAAAACATAGCCTATATTCAATTCACAAATCACTCTGTTTACTGCACACAGCCAGCACACAACACAGATTAGTCAAAGTAGGGAAAGGGGGTAACGAACCACTCCAAGGAGAAGTCTGGGAAAGAGGCATCTCATCAGGGCAGGGGTCTTCAGTTCAGCAACTGGTCTCCCAACAAGCGTGAGTGGGAAGTCGGCCCCTACTCCTACAGGGCCTCCAGCAGCAACAATCTGGACCAGCTCTTAGCAGCTCAGAGATGGTTCCTCCAGCGAAGAGTCTTTAAGTCACTCCGCTTAGTGGTCTCTTTTCAAGGAGTAACAGTTACCCCAAGGGAGGGGGTCTTGGCTCTATCAGTTGCTCTTTCTGTTCCAGTGATATAAGCTGCCCATCAAATTCCTAAAATCTAAGGTAACACTCTTAGTTTATCCCTCTAAGACTCTTACAGTCCTACAGGAGGTGTCTCAAAACAACTAATATGGAAGTTCATATTGGCCACTGTGACTCCATTTTGAACTACTTAACATAGCGTACATTCTGTAAGTTTCACACAAGATGAGTAGGATTTCTAACATAAAAGAAATCACATCATCACATCCCCTTCCACATCAGTAGCTCTCAAGCAGGTTCCAGTTTCCTCACCCTGCCCCTTCTGGCCTAGGAATGTTAATGGCTGCCCATCCTTCATCATCCCTGGGTGTCTCAACATTCTTTGTTTTTTCCCTTACCACTGTCCACTGTACAATAAAAACAAATCTGGATTTAGATAAGGAGAGACTTTATTACAAAAGT
Source organism: Neophocaena asiaeorientalis asiaeorientalis (assembly GCF_003031525.2). Lineage (NCBI taxonomy): Eukaryota > Metazoa > Chordata > Mammalia > Artiodactyla > Phocoenidae > Neophocaena > Neophocaena asiaeorientalis. The sequence continues at coordinate 1,742,107 of NW_020172633.1, read as the reverse complement.
TTATTTCTATAGGGGAAGGAGACTATTACAATAAAGATAATGCTTTGATTGTAGGAGCTGCAAGAATCTCTGAGGTCAGGCAGAAGGAAGTTGTTTTTTGTTTGTTTGTTTGTTTGGGGGGGTTTTTAAATAAATTTATTTATTTTATTTATTTATTTTTGGCTGCGTTGGGTCTTCGTTGTGGTAAGTGGGCTTCTCATTGCAGTGACTTCTCCTGTTGCAGAGCATGGGCTCTAGGCATGTAGGCTTCAACAGTTGTGTCATGCGGGCTCAGTAGTTGTGGCTCACAGGCTCAGTAGTTGTGGTTCGCTGGCTCTAGAGCACAGGCTCAGTAATTGTGGCGCACGGGCTCAGTTGCTCTGCAGCATGTGGGACCCTCCCGGACCAGGGATCGAACCCGTGTCCCCTGCATTGGCAGGCGGACTCTCAACCACTGTGCCACCAGGGAAGCCCGGAAGTTGTTTTTTATGCTAAGGGGTAAACTAGGCTTGAAAGAACGTGATATGGGGGCATGGGATGAGCCAGTGGTATGACCAAAGAGTCGAGCAGGAAATATCTTTCCTGGCAACAATTTAAAAGTGTTAAGTGGGAGTTGTTCCACATTCCTGCTCTGGCTCAGGCTGAGTGTGAGTGAAAGTTAAGAGGCTTGCGGGAAGGTGAGAAGCTTAATCTGAGTTTGGTCAAGTTAAGTTAGTAGGTATTTTGTCCAGTTGTGTCAGTTGGTACCAACAGTTCTTTATTGTTTTATTTATGGGGGAATAAAATAAAAATAAAATTTCCCCCTTCCATGATGGGGGAAAAGACTTCTGGTTCAAAGTTTTGAGTAAAATTGGTCATCTTGTTTGTAAGGGGCAATGTTATGTTTCTTTCAATGTAATCCATTTAGTTCAAAATTAGACTCACTTTTTCCCTCAGAAATACTAACTACTATCTAAAAAGTGTGTTAAATAAGACTACATGACTCCTCTGGTTCTGATTTCTTTAATAGAACTCACTGGATGTTTTAAATGCCCTTGGTTGGGAAGAACTGATTCACCATATCTCATGAACTAAGATTGAAGAAAATTTATAGGTAGTCAGAGCAGACCTTATAATGCCTAAAGAAAGGAGAATGCTACTACATTAAAAGTGGCACCTCTCAGGAAAGAACATATTCACACTTTTTCCAGTCTAAAAAAATTACTATTATGTGTCAGGAGATAAGAACAAAAGGCAGTTAAAATTTTGATGCAGTGTCATGCAGAAAGAACTTCAAAGATAAAATTCAAGTTCCTGTTCTTATTAACCACAGCTACGTGGGCAAGTTCATTTAAACACTCTTACCATTTTATTTCTTGGGAAAAAAACTGAGGGTAATAATTTATGCCCTACCAACTATCTGTAATTCTTGTGAAAATAAAAAGAGAATGGAATTGAGAGACTCTTATAACCTGTCAAATTGGAATATCAATGCAATGTGTTATTATAGATACTTAACAATGTTCCACCAAAATGTAAAAGGAGTTACCTAAGGACACATAATCCTACATAGTTCTGGCTTGACTTAAAGATACCTGCTTCACTTGCGTTTGAAATCTTAAATAGTAACAATTACATGATTGTATTCATTAGAATTTGAATACTGACTTGAATCTTGAATTCTTAGATCTATTTTTTTTTTCTTTTTTTTTTGTGGTACGCGGGCCTCTCACTGTTGTGGTCTCTCCCGCTGTGGAGCACAGGCTCCGGACACACAGGTTCAGCGGCCATGGCTCACGGGCCCAGCCGCTCCGCGGCATGCAGGATCTTCCCGGACCGGGGCACGAACCCGCGTCCCCTGCATCGGCAAGCGGACTCTCAACCACTGCGCCACCAGGGAAGCCCCAGATCTTTTTTTTAATGTTAACTTCCCCCTTTCCTAAAACTAATTGTTACACAAAACTTTCAGGAAACAAGGAGTACCTATGTTAGTAAACAAAGATATAATATAAATCATATTAATAACATGTATCTAGAGGTACATACATATATAAGCCACTTAAAATCATTTTAATTAAACTGTTTATTTGAGAGAATGATAGAATCATATGCTTGAGATGATGGAAAAAATATATTAATATCTGCCCACGGCTTCTGGCACAGAGCTCCTGAAACCCTTGTGATTTCCTAAGTGATAAAAACACAAGGAACACCTTTTGTTCTAATATTTGGTCTTTGACCCGCATTCCTAACACAGGGCTCCTTAAACCTTTGTAATTTCCTGGGTGACAGGAGTGTATTTTGTCCTAAGGAGGTGACTCTGGGTGAGCTCCTGGATCGCTCCTGTATGAAGGCTAGTCACCAGAATGACAAAGCCATGACCAGAAGCTTGGAAATTTTATCCCAATTCCCCCATTCTCTTGGGGAAGGGCTGAAAATGGAGTCAATGGTCGATCATGTCTATGTGATGAAGCCTCCCAAAAGTCCAGGGTTCAGAGAGTTGGTGCTGGGAGAGTGGCACACCCAGAGAGGGCAGGGAAGCTCCACGCCTCTTCTCATGTACCTTGCCCTATGCATCTCTTCCATCTGGATGTGTGTCTGTATCATTTATTATATCCATTTAGAATAAACTGGTAAACATTAGTAAATTGTTTTCCTGAGTTCTGTGAGCAGCTCTAACAAATGAATCAAACCCAAGGAAGGGGTCATTAGAGCCTCTGAAATTGATCAGAAGCACAGGTGACAATCTGGCATCTGAAACTGGAGGCGGGGCAGTCTCAGAGGACTGAGCCATTAACCAGTGGGATCTGACACTATCTCCAGGCAGATAGTATTATCACAGAGTTAAAATGTAGGATACCTGGTTGGTATCAAAGAGTATTGCTTGGTGGGAGAAAAAACCCAGATATTTGGTTCCCAGAAGTGTCAAACTGAGGTGTTTTGTGTGAGAGTAAAGAAAGACTCACAGAAAGACTGTGGGGGTTTTTTCCCCCTTTAATATACAATTGTGAGAAATAATGATTCTGTGCGTGCTTCACCCACTTTCCCTCAACAGTTAAGTCTTTCAAAACTATAGTACAATATCACAACCAGGATATTAGCACTGGTACAATCATAGTACAGAACTTTTCCATCACCACAAGGATCCCTCAGGTTGCCCTTTTATACTCACAACCTGCAACAACAACTTCCCTTCCACCTGCACCCAATCCTTAACCCTTTGCACTGGTCAGTTCTATATTCTGTTATTTCAAGAATATTATGTAAATTACATTAATATATAAATTAATATTATGTAATAAATTAAAGTACTTAATCTTTTGGAGTTGACATTTGGTTTCAAGTTTGGGGCTATTACAAAGAAAGCTGTTATAAATGACTGTAAACAGATTTTTGAATAAACTTAAGGTTTCATTGCTTAGGATAAATCACCAAGAATGCAACTGATGGGTCAGATAGTGGTTGCATGTTTAGTTTGGCTTTTTTTTTTGACTGTCAACTGTTTTCCAGTGTGGTCGTACCACCTTACATTGCCACGAGCAGCACATATCATCATCAGCATTTGGTGTTGTCACTTTTTAAAAAAATTTTCGCCATAATGATAGGTAAGTTGTAATATCTCAATGTGGCTTGAATTTGCATTTCTTGATAGCTAGTGATACTGAATCACTTTTCATGTGTTTATTTGCCACCCTTAGATCCTTTTTCATGAAATTCTTTGTGTTTTTCACCCATTTTCTAATTGGATTCTTTGTTTTTCTACTTCTCAGTTTTGAGATTTCTTTATATATATTCTAGATACTAGTCCTTTGCTGGATATGTGGATTGAAAATATTTTCTCCAACTCTGTAGCTTATCTTTTCATCCTCTTAACAGTGTCTTTCTCAGAGCAAATGTTTTAATTTTAATGAGATTAAATTTATCATTTTTTCTCTTATGGGTTCTATTTTTCAAGTCCAAGATGACAACTTTACCTTGTTCCTGATCTCCTGGGCAAAACATTCAGTCTTTCATCATTATGTACAACATCACCTGTAGTTTTTTGTAGATGCTCTTTATCAAGCTGAAATTCTTCTATATTCTTATTGTTAATTATGAAGTGGTATCAAGTTTTGACAAATGCTTTTCTGCATCTATGAATATGAGCATGTATTTTTTCTTCCTTAGTCTATTATGGTGGGTTACATTGATTTAACCAGTCTTGCATACCTGGAAAAGAACCCACTTGGTAATGGTGTATAATTATTTTATATATTGTTGAATTCTATTCAGTAATATTTTGTTAAGAATTTTTGCATCTATATTCATTATGGTTATTGGTCTGTAGTTCTCTCTCTCTCTTTAACTTTCTTTGTCTGGTTTGGTATCAAGGTAATGTTAGCTTCATAAAACAAATTGGGAAGTGTTCCCTCCTTTTCTAATTTCTGAGAGAAACTGTAAAATTGATGTTACTTTTTTTTACACATTCCTTAGAATTAACAGTGAAACCATCTAGACCTTACTATGGAGTTGGGAGTTTTAAAATTATGAATTCAATCACCTTAATAATTATATTACTATTTAAATGACCTATTTCATATTGGGTGAGCTGTGGTAGTTTGTGATTGTCAAAGAAATTGTCCATTTCATCGAAGTGGTCAAATTTATATTTATGGAGTTGCTCATAACATCCCCTTATTATCTATCATTTCTGTAGTGATATCACTATTTCATTCCTGGTAGTTGTGTCTTTTCTCCCTTTTTCTTTGTCAGTCTTGTTGGAAGTTTGTCTATTCATCTTTTCAAAGAACCAGCTATTTATTTCATAGATTTTCTCTGTTATTCTTCTGTTTTAAGTTTTATTGATTTCTATTTTTATCTTCATTATATTTTTCCTTCTGATTGCTTTCCATTTATTTTGTGCTTTTTTTCCCCTAGGTTCTTGAAGTGGTAAGTTTGGTTATTGATTTTAGATGTTTCCTCTTTTCTACTGTATGCATTTAGAGCTATAAATTTCCCTTTCAGGATTACTTTAGCTACATCTTACACATTTTGATATATTGTATTTTCATTTTCATTCAATTTAATATATTTTTTTTTATTTCCCTTGAGACTTTCTCTTTGAACCATGGACTATCAAGTTGTGTCATTTAGTTCCCAAGTGTTTTCTGTTATCATTTTGTTGTTCATTTCTAGTTTGATTCCACTGTGGTTGATACACTCTGTATCACTTCAGTTCTTTAAAACTGAGTTTTGTTTATGGCCAGGGTGTACTCTGTCTTGGTGTATGTAATGTGGGCACTTGAAAAGCATGTATGTTGTGCATTTATAGGTAAAGTGCCCTATAAACGTTGATTAGACCATTTAATTGGATGGTGTGGTTGAGTTCTACTATATCCTTGCTGGTTTTCTGACTATTGTTTTACCAATTATTTAGAGAAGAATGTTAAAGCAATCAATATAATTGTGTATTTGTCTGTTTTTCTTTCAGTTTTACTTTACGAAACTTTGTGATTTTTCTTTTTTCTTTCTGTTTTATCAGGGCTAGCTTCAAATATTTTTCTCTCTCTTGTTTGGTACATCCATATTTAGCATTGCTATGTCTTCTTAATGTATTGACCCTTTTATCAATTTACAGTGTCTTTGCCCCTGGCAATTTTCTTTGCTACTCAACTGATATCTATATAGCCATTCCTGATTTTTTAGTAATGTTGTATGATGCATCTTTTTTCCTTCTTTTTACTTTCAACCTGCTAAATGATTACACTGAAGGAAATTTATTTTAGACAGCACAGAGTTGTGTTACATTTTTAATTCACTCTTCCAATTTCTGTCTTTTAATTCATACATTCAGATTATTTACATTTAATGTAACTCTTAATACAGTAGAGGTAAAGTCTGCCATCTTTTGTTTCCTGTTTGTTCTCTCTGTTTTTTATATCTGTTTTCTTTTAATTTTCTGCCTTCCTGTGGGTTACTTGATCATTTTTTAAGAATCCTATTTTAATATAGTGTTTTTATTGTATCTCTTTATATAGCTTTTGAAGTGATTATTCTAGGTGATACATTATATATACATAATTCAACACCATCTACTGGTGTCATCATTTTACCAATTCAAGTGATGGGGTATCTCCCTTTACATCCATTTACCCTCGTGTTTACACTATAGTTGCCTTCAATATTTCCTCTATGTGCCTTTACACCCACATCAGGAAGTGTTACAATTCTTTATTCAACCATCAAATATTATTTAGAAAATTGAAAGGGAAAGTTTATTGTATTTATCCCAAGTTTTGTTTATCATGCTTTTTCTTCCTTTCTGATGTTCCAAGTTTTCTTTTTTATCATTTCTTTTCTGTTTAGAAGACATTCTTAGCCATTCTTTCAGAATAGGTCTGCTAACAACAAATTCTCTTGGCTTTCTTTCAACCTTAATTTCCCCTTTAGTCCTTTAATTTCCCCTTTATTGCTGAACAATATTTTTATTGGATATAGAGATTTGGATGGATAGCTCTTTTCTTTCAACACTTGATAAATACCGTTTATCACTCTTTCTGGGTTTCAGATGAGAAATCAGATCATATTGAAATTGTTTTTCACCCATATGTAAGGTGTCATTTCTAACTGCTTTTAAAACTTTTTGCTTTGTCTTTAGTTTCAGAAGTTTTATTATAGTGTGTCTTGGCGTGAATTTCTTTGGGTTCATTCTGTTTGTGCTTCATTTAGCTTCTTAATTCTGTGTGTTTATATATTTTGTCACATGTAGGAAGTTTCAGCCATTATTTCTTTGAATACTTTTTCAGTTCTACTCTCTTACTTCTCTCCTTCTCAGAATGTCATGAAATGAACATTAAGTCTTTTCTTATATTTCCATAGGTACCTGGGGCTCTGTTCATTTTTTCCAATTTGTTTTCTCTCTCTGTTGCTTATATTGGCTGATTTGTTCTCTCTTCAAGTTAACTGATTTTTTTCCTCTCTTCTCTCCTTTTTGCTTTGAGCCCACCCAGTGAGTTTTTATTTTGATTGTTACATTTTCGGTTCTAAAATTTCCATTTGGTTCTTCTTTACATCTTCTTTTAATTGGCTGAGGCTTTTTATTTTTTGTTTTGTTTTGTTTTGTTTTAAGCACATTCATAATTGCTCGTTGAAGCATTTTTACGATGGCTGTTTTAAAATCTTAGATAGCTCTAAGAATGCTCCCATCTCAGTGTTGACATCTATTGATTATCCTTTTTCAATTTGCAGTCTTCCTGGGCTTTGGTAAGATGAGTGGCTTTCAGTTAAAACCTATGCACTATGAGTATTATGCTATGATATTCTGGATCTCATTTAAACCTTTTCTTTTACCTGGGTTCTTCTGACACTGCTCAGGCAGGATAAAACAAAGAGGGGAGTGGGGCACTACCTTGTTACTGCCGAGTGTGTGCAGAAGCCAGGTCCCCCATTTTGCCTTCATTGGCCCCCAAGGGAGCAGTCCCTACTTATTGCTGGGTGGAGGTGGAAGTCCAGACCTATCATGTGACCTCCACTGACACTGTTGGAGACTGGAGGGCCATTTCCTCCTGGGGGCGGGGGTGGCGGTAGGGAATGAAAGTTCAGCCTCCCTACTTAGCCTTTTTCAGCACCACACCAGCAGAAAAGTTGAGATGCCTCATTACAGTCGGGCAAGGGTAAACCCTTAAGATCTCACTTAACCTTTGCTGGCATAGGGAAGAAGGTCACAATTTTTTCTGTGGTATTTGGTTAGAGTAGAGAGTTTGCTGTTTGAAATTTTTTCCATCTTGTTAGGCTGCCTCCATCCTGGTCCTTTGGCTAGAGAGAGAGGAGGCTTTTGTTGAGTCTTTTTTGGTCTGTGCCCATTGGCCCTCTGGGTCACTAGCTTCTTCAAGTCCAAGTCTTAGACATATGAGACAAAAAGAAAATCCAGGGAACACATCACCATTTCGTTTCTTGGATTCTGAGGTCCACAGCCAGTTTTCCTTCTTATCTCCATATTTCAGAGTTTACTTACTTTGTTTTATATAAACAGGTGACCTTTGGACAAACCAGGTTTGAACCACAAACGTCCACTTATAAGTGGATTTTTTCCAATAAATACAGTACCTGCGCTTTCATTTCACAGATCTTTAAATTAAGTGTGGGGAAAAGTTTATGTTCAATTAGAGATCCCAATACGTGGAAGCAAAAGAACTAGGGTTTGAGTCCTGATTCTATCCAGACTGTTTCAGCTTCCTGCCCTTGGGTGAGTCATTTATCAATTCCTTTGTTTTTGAGGCAAAGATAGTAGTTCTCAGATTTGTGATTTTGTGGGGGTCAGCACCCCTAATATTTGCGTTGTTCAAAGGTCAACTGTAATGTCCAGGGATCTTAGTTGAAGTTAGTGGGATGGATAGGAAAAGGTATGTATGATATAAATCATGTTAATAATCTGCATATAGATATACAATCATTATATAATACATTAGACAATGTCTTTTAAAATGTGTTTTGTAATTAACATATGTAGTTTTAGTCAGTCAACTCACAGAGTAGAGAACCGTCTCTGGGGTTGCTCAGTCTAAGAATGAAAGTTCTAGAGATATTAAGGTTTCAGAATCTGTATCTAAAAAAGCCAGATCCACATATATACAATGGAATATTACTCAGCCACAAAAAGAAAGGAAATTGAGTTGTTTGTAGTGAGGTGGATGGAACTAGAGACTGTCATACAGAGTGAAGTAAGTCAGAAAGAGAAAAATAAATACTGTATGCTAACACATATACATGGAATCTAAGAAAAAAAATGGTTCTGAAGAACCTAGGGGCAGGACAGGAATAAAGATGCAGATGTAGAGAATGGACTTGAGGACACAGGGAGGGGGAAGGGTAAGCTTGTAAGAAGTGAGAGAGTGGCATGGACATATACATACTACCAAATGTAAAATAGACAGCTAGTGGGAAGCAGCCACATAGCACAGGGAGATCAGCTTGGTGCTTGTGACCACCTAGAGGGGTGGGATAGGGAAGGTGGGAGGGAGATGCAAGGGGGATGGGGATATATGTATACATATAGCTGATTCACCTCGTTATAAAGCAGAAACTAACACAACACTGTAAAGCAATTATACTCCAATAAAGATGTTAAAAAAGAAAGCCAGATCTACTTGAGAGGGAATGGCAGGCCCAGCCCAGGCCAGGCCACAGTGCTCTCTTCTGCTGTCCCTCAGGGCCCATCAAAACCCTTCTCACTTGGTCCTATTAAATGAGAATGATCAGCCATTTCTCAAACTAGCCTGTAAGGAATTTATGTATGTTTTGAAGCAAGAAGAAAAAGATGTGCCCTATAATTAGTTTTTTAAATTTGAAATATGAGGGTGTAATATGATAGCTTTTGCTTTGTTTGTTTTCCTTAGGGCACCCAAATGTAACATAACTCTTTTTTATATTTTATATTATAAGATGCGTTGCACACAGCAGCTAACTGAAAGATAGTATCCCCATTTACCATCATGATGGACAGTCACACATGGAGCTGAAGGATACAGGTAGCAGACTTTCCCAAGTAATCTTTCCTCTTATCTCCTCTGCAGCAAGGTCACCTGCCTCTGGCTTAAATATATGAATTAATCTAAAACACACAACACACACACACACACACACACATACACACACACAGACACACTTTACAAAAGCACCTGAAGTAATTTATATTTTTTAATTATTCCAAAAGTTTAACAAGGAATTATAAACTATTTTGAAGGACAAATTACTAGGGGGAAAGGAAAGGTAAAATAATCAGGAGTATATAAAATTATAAATCCTATAATTAAACTGTTTCAATTAGACCGATTAGTCAACTGAAAGGAAAATCAGTTATCCTGGTAAGAAAGGAAAGAAAGGGAAGGATCATTTACCAAGTGCCTCCCATGAGCTCCAAGAGCGAGCAACGCTCCTTCACGTTCACTTTCCCATTTAATTTTCACAAGACCACAGGTAAGCATTATTATCCCAAATTTACAGATAGAGAACATAAAGGTTTAAATTCACTAAGTAATGAGTGGCTGCTGGATTCAGCTCAGCTGCTTTACCTGGCAGCACAGCTTATATTCTTTCTGCTTCATCTCCAGAAAAAGTGACTGCAAACTTAAATTTAAATAATGTAGGGGAATATTGTGTGTGTGTGTGTGTGTGTGTGTGTGTGTGTGTTTTCCTAGTGATCTCTCTTAGTATTACAAATATCCTTTACCATTTAGCTCAATCTAAAGGTGTAATCCCATACTTAATGTTTGGGGAAAGAAAAATCCCCTGGAATTAAAAACTACCTCCCAGATAAATGAATGATTTAACCATGGAAGGTTAAAAGAGTATGGCGTTCATGGTAATAAAAATTTGTTATAAATTAAATCAGGGACAGATAATTTGATTAGTTTCTCTAGCCAGTTCTTCCTTACCCTGCTTTTCTGCATTTTCTATAACTCTAAGAAGTGCATAACACAAAATAAATAGTTCAGTTGTGAAGAAAATTTATCAAAATGAGAGGAAAAAAGAAACTTCCAAACCCCGACTCTTTTTTCCCCAGTGCAGGGGGAAGAAAACATTAAGAATGTAGTCTTTCCTTACAAGGTTCAAAGTTTTTACCAGGAGGCAATAATTGTCCATGTTATAAAGGTAGAAAGTAAACAATAGAGAATGAGGAGTATTCCCAGAGGTGTATACAATGTCCTTGACAGATAAAGTAATCTCTGTTTCTGGATTCCAGCTTCCTTTGGAAACTCTCTTCATTCTGGAACACACTAGGTTGACAGATATTGTCTAGATTTGGCCTGATGTATCAAAATAGCTTTCCAGTATGGTTCTCAAATATTCAGCATGGGGAAGGCAGTACTAAGGTTCAAAAAGTAGAACAATTACTGTATATTACTCATATATCAGCCAGCATAAGGCTCTGTACATCTCTATGTATCATCCATTTATGCACAAAAAAAGAGATATTTAATGATATGATTTGGCATATTGAGGACAATACATTAGAAAGTGTATTTGATCCGAAGAAAACCGTAAATTAGACTGATTGAGTTATAAGCACTGCTTTTCCTAGGATTCACCAACCTGAAATAATTACTCTCATTTAGGGAAGCTCCCTGATGCTACAGGGAATATTGACAGTATCTCAGAGAGACAGCAAAGGGCAAAAGACCTGACACTGACAGCTGACATGACCAGGTGAAAACTATTCAACAATTGTCCCCACTTTTCACATCATCACTCGTCTCTTCTCTCCACACACAGGTATATAAGACTTGATGGTTCATGAATCTAGTAAAGAAGGCACACAAAAATCACAATACAGTTAGAGCCATATGTAACCATTCCGTTCATCCTTTCTCTGTGTATGTGTGTTTGTTTTTTGCTTTTGTTTTGTTATTGTTTTTCTTTGTTCTTCCTTTTTTTTTTCTGTCTCTCCATAGCCCTATTGAGGTCGTTTTTCTTCTAACTTTGGATGAAAACCAAATCAGCCCCACTACCTTTCTGATCACTTCTTTGGACACAAAATACTGCTTCAATTTCACAATTATAAAAGCTAGATCTATTTAATAAAGACTAGTTCTATTTAATAGTCACAATGATAAAAACTAATTTAGTGTTACAATTTTGTATAACTAATGTGGGCCTGGGATAATCAGGAAGTCTGCAGCTGGAGACAGAGGGGACAGTCGTGGGTCTTTTCTCAACTTGTGCTTGAGCTTGACTCCTCCTTCCTTAGGACCTCTCAATCAAGGGACACTTTCATGTAATCTACTGTCACTGCTCTCAGAAATTGATAAAATGTTTGAACTATACTCTTTCTCTTGTGCGTGTTTAGTCGGTTCTTTGGATTCAACCCCATTTCTGCCTATCTTTCACTTGCACCTCCTCAGAGTCGATATGAATTTCCAGTCCCTTTGTGAACAGTACTAAGACGAGGCAAAAGTTATTTAGCTGTTTCTCCATACAGTTCTTGGTCCCAGGAAGCTAAGCCAATCGACACAGATTACACATCAAGGAGATTCCAATATACAGTTTGCACATCAAGATTTGCTTTATGACGCTCTTCTTGCTCTGCTCTCCAATCTAAAGCTATTATATCTGCCCAATCTCAGGTTGCAGCTGCCTTAACATCATCCAGCTTGGTTCTCACATATATTCCCTTCTCCAACTTTCCATATTAGAGACAATATTAAGATTCTGTCAAGATGGTATCCTCTCTTGCTGCGATAAGTTTAAGAAACTCAGCTTTGCCTGATCAGGGTTTTCTGGAGTTCTTTGGGGTATTGGCACAGAACTTTGATGTCCCCCGACCAAGGCAGAGGCAACTGTGTTCTGGGTGGTTACCTGTTTCTTCCTCAGCACGTCTTAACCTGGAAAACCTTCAGCTTCTCTCAGCTCAAGTCTCTCAGTCTTTCCAGGCAACCTTGCTGCCCAGAGCCTTGGCCAATGTTTTCTTCAGGAGTGGATCACCTTTAGGCTGTAGACACCACATTTTTCTGGACAAGCCCACAGTGTACACAGAGATCTTTAGTCTTTACACACTTCAGGTGGAAGTTCACTATGTTCCCCAAAACAATATACAAGTGTGATGCTCTCTAGCCTCCTTGAAGTCCATTCCATAAGACTTGGGGTCAGGAGTTGGCAGCAATATACAACCACACTCTTAGGATTTCACAACACAGGGGTCTTAAACGAAATAGTCCTCACAAATCCTTCTTTAATTCCTAACACATAAATCCTTATATCCTTAATATGAGTGAGAACTTCAGGGAGCCTCTAAATAGCTTTGGCTATCTGTGTTTTGTATATTTTACAGGGCAGCCTGTTTCACAACTCATGGATCATAGATAACAAAGGATCTATAATTTTAGAGTCTTAGGCAAAGCATCCATTTTCATATACATGTTATGGGATAGCTCATTTTCCTAATAGAATGCCTTCCCTCCTTCCACGGTAACACAGTTTCATTGTATATCCTGAAGACCCAGCTAAAGACTGAAATTCCTATCCTCCCTTGAAGCTGACTGTGACTATGGATCTAGGTTCTAACCAATGGAATTCTAAAGAAGTGATGTGCAAAACTTCCTCATCATCTATAGAGAAGAAATTGCTTATCCTCCATTACTTATCTTCTTTCTTTTACACGAAATAGAACATGGACATGGTAGGACCCAGTTTTAACCAGTACTCTAGGGAATGGAAGAACAGTAGGATGAAAGGAAATTGGGTCTCCAAAGAATCAGGCCAGGCAGAACTTCTCAACTCTAGATCATAACTTGTATGAGTAAAAATAAAATCTATATACATTTTTTGTCTACGTATTACAACAGCCCAACCTGCATACTAACAAATAAACCTCCTATTATCTATATAATAACAGAGTTAAAATCTAAGCACAGGGCAGTCAAAAAGGAGGGTAATTAATGTATGCAGAGCACTCAGAAATAATCAACATAAATAAGCACTTAATAAATATTTATTTATATTAAAATTGTTTGTTATCCAGCTTGTAGGAGAGAGGAAAACATGATTCTGATTTAGGGGATACAACAGCTTCTCTGACCCTTATATTCATCGTCTGTTACAGGAGAAGATTTCACTACATGGTAAAGTGGTTCCAGTCCATAATTCCAGAGTTTAATTTCCAGTATTACAGAGGTGTTGGGAATGGCAGCCTATCAGCATCATTCTTATACCCTTCCACATACACCTTCTTGGCTATCCTCTGATTTTGTGGTTCTTCTTCTCCCTTGCTTATTTTATTCAGCATTATTTATTAAAAAAGCGCAAGAGCAGAAGACCCACAGTATGATTTGTCCTGTTTCTAACTCACTTCTACGATATTGTCAAACACAAGTTGTGGAAATAATTTCCAGTTGACCCCATGCTAGAAGAAGGAGAAGGAGAAGGAGGAAGAGGAGGAGGGAGGGGTAAGGGAGGAGGATGAAGAAGAAATCTAACGTTGACATTGCTTTTCAATTCTATGAATCTTAAATGCTCCACTTGAACATAAACTCAGAATCAGACTTATCTCAGAATATCTGATGTAACAGAAGATACGTGTACCAATCATCAACTTGCTTGGGAATTTTTTGCTGAAAGAAAAGGAATGGAAGGGAAGGATACAGAAGGATGGAGTGGATGGCTCGATAATCCATTCAAAATACTGATTGACCTGGCTTAAATCGAGACCTGGAGTATGGTCTTTACACTCTAGTGAAAGAGCACAGGCAAAAGTTGGAGGAGCTGCTTTCATGGAGAGGTTGTGAAACTGAAATACAGGCAACACTGCTTTAGTAACCAGATGACAAGACACAGAGGGGGGAAAAAAACTGCATCACATCAAGGACACTTGGGATGCTGCTTTGCCATCTCAAAGGCTTCTAGTCTAAAGATTTGCAATTATTGAAAACAAACTATCAAGCATTTTTAAGAATCCCAATGCCCACTTTATCTTATAATTCAGGTTGCTCCATATGGGAAGTCTATCTAATTCCGAATATGGAAGCAAGGATGTTGATTTAGACTGGGTGATTACTAAATTTCCCCAAGTGGTTGGCTCATTCATTACGATCAAGGAATTCAAATATTATTATAGTCTTGGTTACCCTATCGGAAGTACATGGTGGGGACACTGTAAATGTAGGTCAACGCCAGAGCAGCTGATTGAAGTTGGGTTATAATAATATAAATCTCTGGGGCTTCCCTGGTGGTGCAGTGGTTGAGAGCCCACATGCTGATGCAGGGGACACGGGTTCGTGCCCCGGTCCGGGAGGATCCCACATGTTGTGGAGCGGCTGGGCCCGTGAGCCATGGCCACTGAGCCTGCGCATCCAGAGACTGAGCTCCGCAGTGGGAGAGGCCACAACAGTGAGAGGCCTGCATACCGCAAAAAATAATAATAATAATATAAATCTCTGAAATAGCAAGTTGAGTTGCCTCAAGCCACGATCATTATTTGTGTAGTTTTCCAATAGGCACTCATAGGCCAAAATGTCTTGTTGTTTAGCTGTTGGTTTTCCCATCTGGTTTTTGGCATAGGAAAGATGTTGATGAATCCTTCAGAGCACACCTTAGCAAACAAGCGTAAAATAAAACAATGAATTTGAATGGAGCTGGGGACAACATAGAAAATACATTTCTGAAGCAATAAACATCAGTTTGCTCCTGAAAAGTTAACAGACTAGCAGCCCTTAAATGACAAGAGGGTGCCAGGGTTCCTCTTTACCTCAGCATCACAAAAGAAATTCAGGTAGCTTCCGGCTTCCTTTTATTTTCTCCATTAGACATAAACATAAAAGTAGCTCCTCTCACTTTTAGTTTCTAAGGTTATATAGCAAAAATCACATTTATTTACATTTTCTGTAACTTTCCATTTCAGTGAATTCACAGTATTGATATTAACAAACTAAAGATTTGAAATCTGCCTTTTGAACCTATGCCCCCAAATTATATTTTTCAGGTAGCTAGATTACATCAATATAAATTACATTTAAATATCATCATTTTATGAACTATTAGACTTCCTTTTGTCATTTATTATCTCATAATTATTCATTTTTAATATTAGGTCTGGAATCTTTTTTAGCTGGCATTGGTGAATCATCCTTCCTTTCTCCCAAAGAATCTCTTGCTCAGACAAAGAAATCTTATTTCTGAATAATGTAAATGGTACATAATGTTCATCTATGTACTGCTTTGCAGCTCTGAAGAACTGTGCCTCTAAATGACAAAAAGAAAATTCAGTTTCTCATAATTTACGTAGAAAAAAATCTAAAGCCTTGATTAACACCATGGCTGTGCTAAAGTATTTGATTTATTCAATTATGAAATATTTAGAGTCAGTCGGAAAATTCCTACCTATTTGTGTGCTACCTTTCTGTTATACTGATACATTAGGACTCTGCTTCCCAGTAATTCCAGGATGAGTAATGGAGTGAATCAGGTGGCCAATGATAAGAAAAGTCATCATCGTGGACATTCCAGGGCTGGCTCAAACAAATCATGTCTAAGAATTCCCCTACCGTTTCAGAATACATTTGCTGGTCACATCTATAGCAGCTCATTTCAGGGGCATCTAAAAGGCAGTGCAGAGCTCCTTTGTTGTAGTTATTTTTGCTGCAAAACAAATTACCCCAAAACTTAGTGGCTTAAAAAGAGTAATCACTCATTATCTCTCACAGGTTCTGTGGGTCAGGAATTCAACAGGTGGTGGGCAGGGACGGTTCAGTGGCAGGTTCTGGCTCAATGTCTCTCACGAAATAGAAATCAGAGACTGGTTAGGACTAGGGCCATCTGAAGCTTGAGTGAAACTACAGGATTTGCTGCCCAGGTGGCTCCCTCACTTGGCCCATCAACGTGGTTGATGCTGATCGTCGGACAGAGACCTGTTTCTATCCACCTGGGCTTTTTACACATGGCTGCTCGAGTGTCACAGTATGGTTCCTGGCTTTCCCCAAAACACGTGATCCAGGAGACCAAGGCAGAAGCTGTAATGCCTTTTATGATCTTGCCTCAGAAGTTATACCGGTGTCATGTTCACTGTGTTCCATTGGTCACACCAGCCACTTCTGATTCAATATGGGAGGGGACTACACAAGGGTGTAGATATCAGCAGGAGAGGATCACTGGGGGACATAATAGAAACAGCTATTACCCAAAGCTTGTTGCACTTCATCAGTTTTTAACCACAAAAATGTAGAATTGTCTAAAAAGCTAAAAACTTCTACCACGTGCATTCTGCTCCATAAATCAAAAGAAATAATACCCTCCCCACACTTTGACTGATGTGAGAGAGAGAGATTTTCCCTAAAAACAAAGCTCACGTGATATAGTGTTCTGTAACAAACCCTTAAATTTTATCAAGAAAGGTAATATAACATTATAGACAGTTTAGTAAATCAAAAAAAAGTCACCAATTGTAATACTATACAACACAACTCTTCATATTATGTATTCTCAGTGTTTGTTTATATGCATAAATATATTATTTGCATGGTCACAGTAATCAAGTAGATACAATTTATATCCTGCCTTTTTTTTTTTACTTAACATTTACTTAATATTTTCATGTCCCACTATTATTATATTAGTTGAATAAATTTAAGATGGTGCTGGAAAAGTTTTGTGTAGGCATATAAAGGGTTACTTGTATTGATTTCAGTTATTAATCAATGAGAATTCATGTGACCACCAAATTATCTCACTAGCTTCTCTAGTAACCTAGAATTTCTAATGTATAACAATTATACAGAAATACTTTTACTGCATTTAAATATGTAATTTAATAGATAGTACCCTTATCATGTTGTAATATAATTTCCTAAGATTGTTGCTTCTTAATAAGCTTCCTTATTTCCAATTGTTGAAATATTGATTAAATATGGCAATATTTGCTTAACAGTATTCATACATATTTTTATGACAATGAGCATATTAAATCCCAGATATTTTCTTAATTTGTTGAATGTTAAGCATAAGGAATTCTCAGTTTAATTGGGAAGACAAATAACACATGCTGTAGACAAGTGACATTGACAAGAGACTTTACGCCAGCAGGGAAAAAGTAGTGTAATAAGGAAGAAAACTCCCAACTTGATCTAATTTAAAGCCCAGAAGAGCTTTAGGAATGTCTGAGAATTAATCTTTTCATTTATCCAGAATGAAAGGAGACAATTAAGGTTAAGAAAAATAAAATGGAAATGAGCAGGGTTTTTTTTCTAAGCAATATTCTACCCAGTTCCCTAAGAACTGAAGGTTTATAAAGACAAATTTAGCATTAGAATATTTTATACTTCTTTCTTATGGAAAGAAGAAAATGGGATTTGAGGCTGCATACATTTACTTTAAAAGACAAATGGACAATCAACAAAAAATGTCAAACTTGAAAATTAGATATTGAAATTAACATGATATATTATAATTATGAGTTTATGTGCCTTTCTTTCCCTGTTCACCTGGGAGTTCCATCAGAGGAAGATTCATCTTGTACTTTTGTCACCAAGTGCACCGTCTGGCACAAAGATAAGCAAGAAACACTTGCCAAATTAACTTTTGAAACTGTCTTCTAATTTTAATGAAAGTAGAGAGTCTCAACTAACTGAATATAAAATTTGCCTCTCTCTCCTAAACTACTACTTCATTCTGTTAATTTCAACATCTGACTTTGGCCATTGACAAGTTTAGTTGTCTTTGTAATTGACTGGAGATGGTGTTTCTAGTATTATTTCCTAAAATTACTTAAAAGCATATCAAGTCTAACATTCAAGAAAATATATATACACACACAGACTAACACATGGCCATGTTAAGAACTAATAAAACATGACAAAACCCACCCCTCTCATCCACATCGTCAACCTCACTCTGAAATCAATCTCCCTTAAATATTTATGTTTTCATTCTTTTTGATGGCTGCCTCCACTTCTCTAAATAATAAGTTTTATTACTTTTTCCAGATTTGTCAACTGTAGACCAGATTTATTCATTTGCAATCATGAAATAATTTGATTTCTTCCTTTTCCTACTCTTTGAGAGTTACATTTCATTTTGAGTTACTCTATTGTTTACTTTTGGAACTTTCACTGACAGGCTTCTACTTCTATCTTCTGTTTCCTTACTGCCAGTTAGTACCTTGACCCCTTGTTGGGAGAGAAAGTCTTCCATGGGTTTCTCATGCTGCAGTCTTCTTCTAGATAAGCCAAGACGGCAAGGCCCTGACTGTTCTTTACCAAGGCTGCACTTGCAGTGAACAACCTTGAGGGATGAGGTAGTGTCACCTCTGGGGCAAAAAGTAGTCTTGCTTAATGCCTGCTTTAAAAGATGGGGATTCACCAAGCTTGGTGTCCCTCACGTGTTATGCAAACCCACTGTGTGCACAGCATCCTGCTGGATCCATTTATGTGGCACTGGGGAGGAAAGAAAAACTGACTGAGACAAGATGCTCACTCTACTTGGTGTGCCGTGAGTAATATGTCCTTTGGCTCTGACCCAGTAGCCCTGGGTCTTCTGCCCGCATCTATAAAACAGTAATAAGCCAACTTAGCTTGTAAGTTTGGGTGAAATTGAATCACAAACCTGACACTCCCATCTATGGAAAATGATGTAAAATGTGATTGGTCTCCCTGTCTTTTCTTCAGCCTCTTTCAGCTCATGTTCAATGCCCAAACACACACGCCACCTCAGTCAGTCATGCTCTAACTTTTACATTACTAAGGTTTTTAACATTCACCTCTCATTCTAAAACATTAATTAATCTTTCTGTGCTTAGTCCTAAATTGGCTGTATAATCTAAAATCCAATAAACAGTTTACATTATTAATAACTATTTAGTTATTAATAAACACTTAGTGTACTAGGATTTTATGTCTCTCTCTTTGAGACCAATGTTCCATTCCCTGAAGCAACCTAAAGAGACTTCTCAGAGCATCAGGAGTCCTTCAGTGTGAAGAGTGTCTCCTTCCTCTGAAGGAAATCTATTACTTCCCTGATATTTTCTTCCATTTTCTCTGCTCTCTCTTCCTGTACTCTTCTGAGTTGATGGTTTTAGTGACTATTCACCTTCACCTGCTTTTGGCCTCTTGATTTCTGCTCTACATTCTTACAGATTTGCTTAACTTAGGCTCCACAATTTTTGATTGAATTTTTATATTTATTGTGGTCTTATTTTTTAATCTATAAGAACTCTTTCTTGTTCTAATGCAGCTTTTAAAATGATCCAGTTCTAGCTTTATTGATATAACAGTCTGTCGCATCTCGTGAACTGTTGTGGGGTTTTTTTTTTCCCCTTCTATTTCACAACTTGATTTTTGTCTCCCAGGGTAGTTTTCCATTTATTAAACTTTTTTTCTTCCTATTTCACACTGACTGTTTCCTCCTTCATATGTGGTGTAGAGTATGCTATGGTATGTCAATCATATTTCTCCTGCAGGATTAAAGGATTTATTCTCCCAGCTACTGAGATAGTTGTCAGCTGACCCCTCTCAGCTTTCAGTCCACTACTTGAATTGCCTCAGCTGGCTGTTCCATTTAACCAAATGTCATGTGCTTTTCTTAAGACAGTTACAATGCAACGTTTTATCAACAATGGAACATAAACCCTCAGAGCCCTTGCTCCAAAACCTTTGAAGGACTATCTCAGCTTCAAAGTCCCCTGTAGGGTCAGCTGTATCCTTGTGGTAAATGGATCATAGCACCATTTTTCCCTTTACCCAATCCTACCACCTCTCCCTACCCTACAGGTGTTGATTCCAAGACCTCTCCCTCATACATGTCCTGCGCGATACTTTCAGTGTTGGCTTCATGGGAAACCCAGACTTCAACATGTGATTGTTGGTTCCCCAATACATAAGAATTAAAATTGAGAGTGTAAGAACCCTCTGCTACTAGGTAAAATGGTAGGTGTCCATATAATTCTTCCCTCTGAATGGCAAACGTTTCTGGAGGGGCTGCATAGCATCTCATTAGTAAGTTTCAACTTAGGGTAAGACTAGGAGACAGTATCAGATGTGTCGACCCACAGATGCCAGAATGAGGAAGGCTCTACTTTGTGAAGCACAACAAACACTCTAGAGGTCTTAACTATCCCCCAAATTATTTTTAGATATAGTGCCAAAACGTTGTTAGTGGGATGCCTGGTAAATCCCTGGATTACAAAGGAATCAATATTTCTATATAAAGAACTTCAATGAATTCCTTTATTTTTTAAATCCCATTCTCTACCACGTTTCCTAAAGCTTTGCCATGCTTCTAACAGCAGGTAAGTTCCAATTGTTACTGTAGTCTCCTCTAGACCATTCTGGACTCTGATGTGTTTTCTCCATTAACACTCTTCCATGTTCTTTCTAACTTGCAAAAATTTGTTGAAATAACCCATTCGCTGATCGATCCTCTTACTATTCTCTTCATTGAATTCAGCTTATATTTCTATGTTTTATTTCAGTGGGGTCTGAAAAAGGATTAGAAATAAAGAAGTACTCAGTTTGTTATGCTAAACTGAAAGCACTCTCCCAATTTAAACACTATCCTACTTACATGAGACTTCATCATGTCTATAAATTTGTAGGCATGTGCTGTTGTAGCAGTAGCACTGTCGAAAAAACCAGGAGGCTTGAGTTCTAGTTCATATATCAAATAATTAAGCACGTGGCATTGGGCAAGTAACTTTACTAAGTCTAATTTTTTTTGCCCAAAATGTTTATTCAAGGATAGTTATTTAAATTTTGGAGAAAATCTTAAGTATTTGTGATGACTGCAAATTTAGATACAAGGCTATAGGGGAAAAAATGAACAACAAATCCAAACCGTATATTTTCATAACAGCTGAAGGCTAATATTCTACTTTAATGCTTTTCAGGATGCTAGATTTGAATATCATTTAGATTCCAACCAGAAGGAGTATTTAATTCTAGCAGCTTCACTATGTAAATTGGAATTGGCCTACTTTCTGAAGAGATTACTCGTATCTGTTGGTTCTTTAAATTATCCCATCAGTTATGACTCATGTGTCCATAGCCAGTTATTGATATGTTTCTGGGAACTCAACTTTCTCTAATTGTAGCTCTGTTTTTATTTATTTTTTCTTTTTTAACAACTTTATTACAGTATAATTGCTTTACAATGGTGTGTCAGTTTCTGCTTTATAACAAAGTGAATCAGTTATACATATACATATGTCCCCATATCTCTTCCCTCTTGCATCTCTCTCCCTCCCACCCTCCTTATCCCACCCCTCTAGGTGGTCACAAAGCACAGAGCTGATCTACCTGTGCTATGCAGCTGCTTCCCAAGAGCTATCTATTTTACATTTGGTAGTGACTATATGTCCATGCCACTCTCTCACTTTGTCCCAGCTTACCCTTCCCACTCCCCCTATCCTCAAGTCCATTCTCTAGTAGGTCTGCATGTTTATTCTCGTTGCTAACTTTGGGGGGTTTTTGTTCTTCTTTCTCTAATTGCTTTAGGTGTAAGGTTAGGTTGTCTATTTGAGATGTTTCTTGTTTCTTAAGGTAGGCTTGTATAGCTATAAACTTCCCTCTTAGAACTGCTTTTGCTGCATCCCATAGGTTTTGGGTCGTTGTCTTTTCATTGTCATTTGTTTCTAGGTATTTTTTGATTTCCTCTTTGATTTCTTCAGTGATCTCTTGGTTTGTAGCTCTGTTTTAAAATCACAAGTGAATCTATGCGTTCATGTATGATTTGGTACAGAAGAGGGGCATTCCATTAGTTTCGTTGCTCTTGATTTGGGCATTTCAAAAATGATCTGGCCTATTTCCCTATTATATGCCCATTAAGCTTATTTTGATGAATATGAGTCATCTGCAATTTATTGAACATAACATGGAAACAAATCATTTTTAAAACTGAGCAAAATTGTGTCACAGGTCAAACATGAATAAGGTCTTTATCATCTTTTTTGGAACATTTTTGTCAAATAATAATTGAAGTGTCTAATACAATTCCAGCCTTTTAAATGTTAGTCATCTATGTGGGATCTGGAGAAAAAACACTGTAAAATTTCTGCTCCAGTATATTTGCTGCATTTATTAGAATAAAGCTTTAGATTCTTACTGTGAATAGATAGGATTTCCACATAACTAGAAATGGTGTTATAAAATTCCATCAAAGAGAACTCATTTATGAGCTGGTAGGGACTAATAATGACCTCTAATTGTGTGACAGGATTAAGCATTTGGGGCTTTCAAATTCATTTCGTAGGAAAATCTTTGAATATATATTGTAATTGAATGTCATAATTATTTTTCTAAAATAGTCAAGTAGGAAATGTGTAGAAACATTAAATGACTTAATTTTCAGGAAACTATAACACATAGATAATCTTTACAATGTAGTTCTGAATAAGAATTTCCCTGGTCATCTATTTCCAGATACCCTAAAAAGAGTCTACAATATGCCCTTGAAATCATTTCCAGATCCAGATATCTTTGACATTTGAAAGTAAATTTACATTCAAATAGAATCCATATTTTCACCATTTATTTTATTTCTTTAATTAAGCCATTGACTGTGGAGCCAAAACTAGATTTGGAAACTGACTCCACTCTTAGTAAGTATGTAACCGTGGGTGAGCTACTTAACCTTACTGTGCCTCTGTTTTCTCATCTGTAAAATGGGGATAATAATTATTTCTACCTCATAGGATTGATTTAGAAATTAAATGAGTTTTTACAGATTAAGTTCATTAAGTTCATTAAATGAGTTTTTACAGATTAAGTTCATTCCTGACATATATAGCAAGCTTACAATATGTGTTTGCTATAATAAAAATAATTATTACTATAATGGCAAATAAAGGGCACAGTTTTTCCTTTATTTTATCATATTCTCACATGTTTATTAAATCACCTTGACTTTTTTCATGTCAAAATTAATACTCTGATGTCTGCAACTTTTCGTAAAATTCTAGTAATTTTCATATATTTACTCACTTTAATTTTAGGCAAAATAATGTTTATTTAGTGAATTTTCTGTGCCAAAACTTACATTAAAAATATGGGGTGGGCTTCCCTGGTGGCGCAGTGGTTGAGAGTCCGCCTGCTGATGCAGGGGACACGGGTTCGTGCCCCGGTCCAGGAATATCCCACATGCCGCGGGGCGGCTGGGCCCGTGAGCCATGGACGCTGAGCCTGCGCATCCGGAGCTTGTTGCTCCGCAACGGGAGAGGCCACAACAGTGAGAGGCTCGCGTACCGCAAAAAAAAAAAAAAAAAAAAAAAGGGGAAAGTATAAATATTTTGGAACTTCATAC